>NC_031782.1:2848952-2870944 GCF_001522545.3 Parus major
AAAATTCTAATTTTTAAGCAGAATAGAGTCAGTGAAGTGAACGGATATAGGGGTACTGACTAATTCTGTTTAAACAAAAATTGCCAAATCCAAAAGGAAGATTTGTTTTTCCGGAATCTGGAATGGGAAGCAGCAGCTCTCGCTCCCGATCCCTGTTCCATGGGCTCTCCCAGCGCTGCAAATGAAGATGTTGATTCCAGAGCCCAGGAAGATCCTCTTGGCGTTGGCTACAAAGGCATTCTGCAGGTGATTAACCCATTTCTTTTTAACTGCGTGCCCTGTCAAACCCTGCAGAACAAAGGAGAGCGGGATGAAAGCAGAGCTCCAATTCCTGCAGCCCGGATTTCGGGGCCGGCCCTTTCCTCTCCCCTTTGGGGGAATTTGCTGCCATCGCAGCCAGAGATTTGCCCCATCCGATGCTGCCCCGCGGAGGATTCTGCTGGCTCCGAGCAGCGGCTGAACGGAGTGAAATGGAGATTGGGCTGGATATTGCATTTCCTCGGACTTAAAATGCAAATTGCAGCCGGCTCGGACAGATCCGCCTTTGGATGTGGGAAGCGAGATTCCAAAATCATTCCATCAAATGGGAGTCAGGGATCCGCAGCTCAGTTTCTGTTTCAACCGCTGCTTGTGGCACTAAGGGGAGACAATAATCTTTTTATTCTCTTGTCATTGTGTTAAGCAGCTTTTAATTTAAGGCTGTGTCATGTCAGGAGTGATTGGAGATCTCAGCGAGTTGCTGTAAGAGCACAGAGAGATGTACACACACTCCTAAAAATGTGTCTGGGATCAGATCTCAAGGGTTCCTCTGCCGTTGTTTGATGAAGATGTAATTAGGAGAAAATAAAGAGATTGTTTGGAGGTAACCAAAGAAACCCTGGCATTGCCCAGCTTTTAAATCATCAGCTACCTTGAACATGGGTAATAAAACACATTAAATGAAATAAGACACATTAAAACACATCTTTTCAGGATGCAGCAAATTGCTTGAAAGACATTGCTCCCAATAACAAAAAAAACCAACAAAACTCTGGGTACCCAGAGCGAATTTTTGGGTTGCAAAAGTTGCTGTCAGCTTCTGGTGTTCCCCTTTAAACACAGGTATGTTTTTCCTTTTAATCACAGGTTGGATTGTTTTCAGATCTGAGTTTTAACAGTCCAGAGACTTCAGTGGAAAACAACAACCTAAAAACTAAAAACATTTTCTCTTGTGCCATTACAAACACCTGCACTCAATAAAACAGAATTTCAATCATCACTATTTCTTTTTCTTTATCTTGTACTATGACATTCATTGCACTTGAATTGTGGAAGTGAAAAACTCATTGTCATTTGCATTTATCCTTTTTTCATTCCTGGCACCACCAAATCTGGGAGAGGGGGAGAGAGGATTTTAGTTATATAATTCTTTTAATTGGAAAACTTAATATCCCTCTGTTTATACTTTTGTACATTTTGATTTTTTTTTTTTAAAGTGCTGTTTGTTTGTTTTATAAAATCCAAATTTGGCCCGAACAAGCCCCTAGAAGAGACAGTTAATAAAATTACTCAGTATTTATGCTTCTCCCTAAAGATTGCACAGAGCAGGAGAATACACACATGAAGGAGCATCTGGCTCTCAAATCCAACACTGGATGAGCTCACGTTTCTCCTGCCTTTTTTATATTGTTGTTGGAAAGCTTTGCCTAAAAAATCATAAATAAATAAAATTCTTTATTTATGCTGTGCCTTTCTGATGGAGATTTCTGTGTGGTGGCTGGAAAACGCTGCTGTTCCCCCACGGCTGTGGGGTCTGTGCCAGTGTCACCCCTCTGCCCCCTCTCCCACCCCACACAGGAGCCAGGGAAGGGATGAAGGGAAACTCTTGGAAGGGAAAGAAGCGGAATTGGCTCTTGGAAGCAGCTTTTTGCTCCCCGTGCTGTCAGAGCAGTCCTCCGGTGAGAGTTCCAGCTCAGCAGAGCTCCAAAGCCGGGATGGAGCAGCGCAGAGGAGACAAACGGAGCTGCTGCCTGCCCTGGGAGCAGCACTGGGGATGGGCTGGGAGCTCCCAACCTCTCCCCTCACACCCGGGCAGGGCTCCAGCGTCTGCTGAGCCCAGCCCAGGCCTGCAGGAGGAGTTTAAAGGCGGTGTGGGGGCAGCAGAGGTGAGTGGGGAGCCAGGCTGGCCGTGGGGAGAGCTGGAACTGCTGCTCCTGGCACCAGCCCAGCCCCGGTGCTGCCTTGCCCCGCTCTGGAGCAGGTGCCAGGCTGAGAGGAGCTGCTGCAGAGCAGCTCTGGGCCAGGACCAGGCTGTGTGACAGCCACACAGCATCTCCAGCATCCAGGGAAGGGCAGCAGGTGATGCTTTAGACAAAAATCATCCACGTGGGCTCCCAGACCTCATCCCAAACTGCTTTTCTTCCCAAACCACGGCCAGTGCAAGACTGAGGAGGAGCCCCTTGGTTCCCTCAGGAGCCTCTGGCCCTGCACGAGCTGCACCTGCAGGGATGTTCTGCACTGGATCCAAGCCTGGTGGGAATGTGGAGGTGACTCGAGGACAGCGATACCCCGTGATTTGCTCTTTGCATTCTGCAGAAGCTGCTTTTCTTGGCACCCAGCGACTTGAAAGAGAGAACAGAGAACACTTTGCATTCTGCTGCAAACCGAGCTGCAGAACACAAATACGCACGCAGAGAAATGGGATTTTGCATGCTGGCTTTTCTGGCAGGAAAGAAAAGCAAATGGATAATCACTAACAATAATGTTACACTTGCAAGAAACAGTTGCTAGGGAGAAAAGCTTCTTGTGTTTCCCAGAAGGCTTCAGCAACTTTCATATTTATTGAGTATAATCTGCCTTTTGCATTATCCTCTTTGAATTCTACCACACCAATAACTCCTCTAATCGTGCCATTAGCAACTCCCTCAAAGGGCTCCTGCCACTTTCTCCTTTATTATTAACAGGTAGAAATTTGTGACAAAAAAGTTTCCCTCTTTTCCCATAATCACAGACATACTTAATCTTTACCTGTTTGAAACATAACCAAAGAAATCAAAATCTGGCTGAATAAACTGAGAATTTAGACTTGTGAATTACGGATTTACACACAGGAAAGAAAATAAATGAATTATTTAAAACACAAATGGAAGTGCAGAAGAAGCAAAGGGTGCTTTATCTCTCTGCTGCTGTCTGTGCCGTGTTTTGTGGGTTTGGGTGGTACTGGTCATGCTCCAGTAGGTGTAGTGGGAATTTTGGATCATGCAAAGCCTTTGTTACCATATTAGAGCTTGGGCTGATTAGGCCAGCTGTAATTGGAGTTAGGTCACAAGGAGGTTGGCTTTGTTGGCCCTACCCCAGGAATGATGGAGAAGCAGAGCTCATGTTGGCACTGCAGACCAGGACTGACCAAACTTCCCTGATTGCTTGAGCTGCAGATTTATCCCTCCTCAGAAAACTGTTGATGTAATTTTAAGCTGATTTTCTTGGCTCTCATTGTGCTGGAAGGAGCAGCAGCCACCTCCCGAGCCCTCTCCTGCTCCCCCTGTGCAGAGCAGGGCTCTGGAATCCAAACTGCAGATCCAAGCCTTGCCTGGGCTCTTATCTGCTGTGGGCCAAATGAAAATTCATTACTCGGAGCCTCCTGCACGCCGGAGCTCTGGTTGCTGTCTCAGCCTCTGTGTTGTGGCTGAGAACCATCTGGAGTAAATCAAATGAAATAAAACCTCTATTAACTGAACCTTAAATATCCAGAGCTCGCCATTATCACGGTCAAACACCCTGACATTGCAAAAATCTCTTTGCTCGGTACAAATCTCAGTTTCCCACCTTTCCTCACCGTTTTCACTGCTCTAGGGAAGGGACACTGAGCTGCATCCATCCTGAAATATCCTGCAGCACGTTTAGATGCAGCACACTTGGGGAAGTTGATCAAAGGCAAGTCACTGGCAGGATCAGGGTCCAGCTACAAACCAAACCCTTAAATCCCAAAGGCATCACTGGGCATCGTGGTCCTGTTAGCATCACTTGCAGGAAAAAAAGAAAATGAGAAGTGAAAAAATAATTTGTCTATAAAATAACTGAGGTTTTTGCTGGTGAGGAGCAGTGGGGAGCTACTGTCCAAGGAGAATTTCAGTGGAATGAATTCGGGTTGTGCATTCAGAAGAAAACGCAGATTTTTAACAGAAGTGCAGAAAACTGAGTCAGTCCTTTACATGGCACAAAATCCTTTATAACAGAAAATCCTTCCCTGAAGGGCTTCTCCCCAAAATCTCTGCAAGCAGCCACCTCAGAGTTGCAGAGTTGAAAAATTTTTGCATCTTACAGACTTCAAATGAAGTTGCTTAAAATCCATTTTGTAAGTGCATAGGCAAAGATAACTCTTATATTAGAATGAGGGTTATTTTCCAGGGGGAAATGATGGAAACAAGGCAGTGTTGGATATTTCTAACGACCTTACATGTGTGCAAAGATGGAAAGTTCTGTTAACAGGGATGGAGGAATTGGAGATTCTTCTCCTCTCTGATTTCTGAAAGTCTGTGCTAAATAAATCTGTAAAAGAATCCGCATGGATTTAATTTCATCATTTTCTAAACGAGCATCTTTCTCCCATCTGTTACATTCTAAAGTATGATTTATTCTGCTTGCTTCAACTCCCCGTGCAAATACATTTACACACACAAATAAAAATTGTTGCCCTGCTTAAAACTTGGACCCCATACAATCGGCAGAGGAATTAGGAGCATCCAAATAAATTCCCCACCCCTGCGGACCGTGGCGGGGACGCTGATGGCATTCACTCCTGGGCTAATGTCAGCTCGAAATGCAGTCAGAGGAATTGCCAACGCCCTGAAAGAACCCTGAATGTAATTAAATAAAGGGGAGAAAAAATCCCTGTAACCTTGGAGGGCTGGCTGGAATCCGGGGTGGAATGTGCTCCCCACTCACGCTGCACGCCGTGGGTGAGAGGACAGGGATGGATGGAGAGATGGAAAATCACCTTTGGGCTGAGGATTTTCGCTCTCTCCAGATTCCTGCGAGGATCGCAGAGGTTTCGGAAGCATCCAGCTCTGCCGGCCAGGGATGCGGGAGCTCCGAGGCACCGCATCCCAGCCGGAGCATCTCCCAGCGGGCACGGCTCAGCCGAGCCCCAAAAGCTGCACAGACACTCCCCGTCCTCATCCTACCACGTAAAAACAATAGAAGTCCTCAATCTCACTTCAATTTTCTTTACCCCGAAAAAAAAATACGAAAAAAATCAATTTTCTTTGAAGAATTGGCGTTCGAGAAGTAAAGGAATCAGCGGGCTGATCTCACGGAGTCTGGCACCTTCACAGTCAATTTGTACCAAGTCTGAGGCTGTGACTCAAAAGCTGTTTGTTGATCGCTTTGTGACAGCGTCCAAGATAATCAAAAAGAGGTGGGAAATTGCGGGAGACAAACGGCAGCGGCGAAGCTGCGATCGTTCAGGGGGCTCGGGATAGATTTGGAAAATAAAAATCTGAAGAGGAAAAAATAACTGACAGAAAAGAATTGTAATTGTGGAATGGCATCCAGCGTTGGACGCATCTCCACAGAGAGAATGCACTGCATGAATAACAGGATTTTCATAGGAGCTGCCTTTGGGGACGGGACAATTCCGTGTATTTCGCATCCCGCATTCCCTCTGCAATTCCAAGACCGATGGAAGGCAGAGAGCGAAACACCGAAAACGAATATATCTGAAAACTGATAAATAAAAAGAAAACGCTGCCGTGAAAACAAATCCGGCCGCTTGTTTGTGCGGGATGTGGGAACACTCTGGGAATAATCGGGTGCTGCAATCTCAGCCAAAGCAGGAGTTTTGAGTCTCTCACTCTGCTCACATCATTTCCCTGGCCGAGGTGAATCACGGTGGTTTGTTCATCGCCCAGACAGGCAGGAAGGTGTGTGCGATTATTAGGAATCCCTGCAACAAGTTCGATGGAAATCGTTTGCAAACAGAAAGATAAAGTCGGGGAAAGAGGGAGGGGGAAAAAAAAAAGAAGAAAAAAGAAAAATAATGGGGGGGGGAGGAAAAAACAAAAAGTTTTAAGGACATGGAATGTATTTATTTCCCTTTCTCTTCCTGGTGAAAATAAATAAATAGATAGATAGATAGATAGATAGATAGATAGATAGATAGATAGATAGATAGATAGATAGATAGATAGATGTAAGCCCTGATGTTCCCCCTCTCTGGGGAGTCTCGGGGTTCAGCCCTCTGCCCTCGGGGTGTGGGATGGGGCGGGAGGCTGGCACCGGGGCCGGACCCTGAGGTATTTTGCCCACATCTTTTCCAGAGGTGGATTTGGGGGGTCCTGTGGGGCTCCAGCAGGTGCCCGGGGGTTCTCTCAGCAGGGCTCGATCCTGCGCTTTGGGGGGAGCAGCTTTGGGGAGCGCAGGGTCCAGCTCTGGCTTCCAGGACACAGCGGGACCCTCCGGGGTTCGGGCTCGCAGGACAGCCCCGAAATCCCGCACTTGTTCTCAGCCAGGGGCCGCGCATCACCTCCGAAATCCCCGTCTGCAAGGATCCTCTTGACCGCGAGCTCTCAGTGTGTAAATTTAACCTCTCTACCATCCTCCCTCGAACCTTCCCTTTGTGTTTATTGAAAAAGTCATTACCTTGGGAAAATATAAAAAATACATATATGTAATTAAAATAAATAAATAAATTCTAAAATTGTTTTCAAACCTTAAGGGCAAAACTGTTAATTGCTTTGAGCAGGAAGACATCTGATCTCTCCCAGCTATCCCCTGCCTCTTGCCAAGCAGAATAAATATCTGCTGGTGAATCAAATACCTGCGCAGAGACGGGGAGAGCACAACCCTGGGCGGGTGCGAAAGGAGACGCCGGCGTTGTGCAACGAGCTCGTTGTGCCCTCTCTGTGACAGAGCGGATGGCACCGGTGCGATCAGTGGGGACCATCCTCGGGTGACACAAGGGACAATTACAACGCGTGATTGCACTCGGGGCAGCTCCGCTCCGTGGCTTCCACCTTCCCCGGGAGCCCCCTGCCCTGCCCGGCTGTGCGGGACGCGTCCCCCCGCAGGATGCTCGGGGAAGGGTCCCCTGGCAAAGCCCAGAGCTGTCAGCCAAAACGGCTTCGGGAATCCAGAGGTGGATCTAGATGGAGGCGTCCCTGATCCCGCGGAAGCTCTGATGTTCAGCTCGCTTTAATTCCTTTCTAGCGTCTGGAGATAAAGGCGTATTACGGTTAATACAACGCCTTTCTCTTGGCTCCGGGTCTCATCTGGGGCAAGGCGATGAAACAATAATCTCGCAGCCTCTGACACATCAAACATTCCCTCCGTGTACACCTCGTTTCGGGGCAAAACTTACACTTGATGCACACTCTGATTCCATTTTCCTGCCTTTCTTTTTCCAGTCAAATCGGGAGCCTCATCTTCCTTCCCTGAAGGATGTCCACACGCCAGCCTCGCGGCGGGTCGTTAAAAATAAAACAACACTCCTGTCTCTAGAAAACGGATTATTAACCAAATCGATCATAAAAGGAGGGGGAAATGCTCGTGAGGTTTTCCCTCCCGAAGGATAAACTCCCTCCCCTCTGCCCACGGCGTTTTGTGCTCCCGAGGAGTCTGTGGGGGACAGGGGCTGGTGCTTTACGGGGCTGGGGACGCGGGACATCGCTCGAGTCACGGTCCCAGTGAGTTCCCTCCTGATTTACACCGAAAAAGGAAGGGAGGGGGGTGTCGGACAGTCCCCTCCTCCAAATCCACCGTCCCCGGCTATCCCAGATTGACGATGCTGGGGGAATTCGTGGTGGGGATGCTGCTCGCGGCTTGAGGGATACAGGAGCGAGGATGCTGCTGCAGTGCCCGCCCGACGCCTCCCTCCGCCTCCAGGCTGGGAAAAGCGAGGCGGAGGTGGGCCCAGGGGCAGCCTGGAGCCCGGGGGAGGCAGAGGGGGAGGCAGAGGGGGAGGCGGAGCTGCCCGGGACGGGCCGTCGCTGCTGCTGCTGCCGCTGCTGCTTCTGCTGCTGCTGCTGCTGCTGCTGCTGGAGCCGGTCAAACTGCACAGCCACTTCCCCCAGGAGCTTCCCTTTCATCTCCCCGCTCCTGGCGCCTGCAAAGCAGCCTCAGTTTGTCTGCAGCGTCTCTCTTCCCCCTGCGCTCCCTCCCTCCCCGCCCCGCTCCAGCTGAGAGCCCCAGGACGGGGCGCCCAGAGCCCGCCCCGGCTCTCAGGGCTGCTGCAGGAGGGCGGGGGACAGACACAGGGCCACGGGGGGCTGCCGGCTCTCTGGGCCTCCCTGGGACCCGGCCGTGCTCCCTGCAGACGAGGGGCTGCCCCCAGAGCCCCCCCGGTCCCACCGAGCCCCGACGGCCAAACCCCGGGGACCGCCCGGCCCTGGCCTGGGGTCTCAGCGGGGACACAAATGGGGAAAAGCCCCGGACTCACGTCGTTTCCTTGGGCTGGGAGAATTCCCTCCTACTCTGAGGCTGGGCGGCAGCTCTAGGATCCTGGATAAGGAGGGGGCAAAGCCATAATTCCTAGAAATTTCTCTCTCCAAACCCCGTCTCTGCGAGGTTTCCGTGCGGACATTCACTCCCTTCATCTTCTGATGTTTAACTGACAGCAGGAGGATGAAGGAGGGGAGGGGTGAGAAAGGAGAGAAATCTCTAAGTTCAGACTTCAGACAGAAAATGCTTCAATTTCACGATGGATTGAGGCTGAAGAGGGAAAACACCATGAGCAAACCCTGCCTTGCTTCGCTATCCCAGGAACCTAAAATTCAGCCAGACCAGGCTGTATGAGCAGCTCCACAGCACCGACAGCGGGTTGTCCCTCCGTCCCCTTTTTCCCTCTCCAGGACCGGAGCTTGCACACCCGGGCCTCCCTGGGGAGAGAAGCTGCACCCCATGGACGTGCTCGGTGTCACCATGACCCCGAGCTGTGGCTCCCCGGGCGCCCTTCCAGCGCCCATTGACTTTGGGGGCGCGGTGTAATTATCTGCGGCATTTTCAGCAGCCCCACAATGGCTTTCCACGGGCGGTGCATTGTTCCTGACACACCGGCATTGTTCCTGCGTGTCCATCAATTCTCATTTACTTGTCACGGTGCAGGAAGCATGGAGAAGGGAAAGGAAGGGAAAGGAGGGGGGAGAAGAGGGACGAGCTCAACCCCAGAGCAGCGGCAGAGCTTTGCGAGGCCGGGGCTGCCCGACTGCTGCCTCTGAGTGTCCCCCAGCAAAGAGATGGATTCTGTGGGGCAGGAGAAGTGACAAACTGGGGGTAGCAAGGGCAGCTGGAGAGGCATCAGCGTGTGGCATTATTTTCATCCTCTGAGAAAAGCCCAAATCGGGGCTCTGGCGGCTGAAATGTTGCAGCCAGGCCGGCTGGACCGAGGCAGAGGAAAGCATCTCTCGGCAGATCTTTAATCCTTAGCCCGTCGAGGTGTGCAGTAACACTGCCAGCAATCAGTAATGAGTGTGCAAACCCTGCCATTAGTGGCACCGATGAGTGGGGTTTTGTAACACGGCTTCTCGTACACGTCCTCCCACGCTCCTTCCCACGAGGCAATCCCATGCCCCGGTCCCAATTTGCTCTCCCTGGCACAAGGTGAGATGTTATCGAGATTTGGTGGCTGAGCGGTGGGGAGGGATGGCCAGGGCTGGAAGGGGTCCCTGGGCCCAGCACTCCCCACAGCCCCATCCTCCAGATGGGAAGTCACAATTCGCAGGGCTGGGTACTTCCAAGATTGCTCCACGAGCTGGCAGGGAAATCGGGAGTCCAACTGGAGCAAAAGATGAGTTGATTAAACCCTGCATGTTTTATGGAATGGATATATCCAAACTCTGGTGGAGCAGGACCGAGCCCACAGCTTTGAGCCGCTCCTGAATTCGGGGCTCGAGGATAGAAGCTGTCCCTGTCGTCTTCTCATTATTTTTAAATGGCTCTAAAAATGACCCTCACTTATAAATTATAACACCAAAACACCAAACCCTGCGCACCCTGGACATTAAAAAACAAAAGGAAAAAACAAAAAACAAAACCAAAAACTAAACACCTGAGAAAGTTGTGGGCACAGCATGAAATAACGCCCGGCGTAAGATTAAAATAATTATGAAAAGAACAATATGTATTCGCTTTTATCCACACTGTAATTATAAAAGCTTTTTAAAGGATACTCTTTATTCATACCACTGGTAGGAAGTCAAAAAGTGAAAGAATCGCTTTCATAGTACTGGTTTGATATGACTTTTAATTAAGGGCTGCGTGCCCCTAATTTATTAAAGCTCATATTTTCATCACGTGTGTAATTGTCGCTGGAAAAAAAAAAAATAATTACAGATCTAACATCTGCAGAGTGGTTTTGCCCGACTTGGGTCCTGCTGCCGTGGAAACGAAAACAAGGGAAAAAAAATTTTGGATGAAAAAACAGCGGCGCCCGCGTTTCTCCGAGGGTCTCGATCCCGTCTGCTTCATCCCGAATCCCGCATCCTTCATCCCGCATCCTTCATCCCGCATCCCGCATCCCGCATCCCGCATCCCGCATCCCCAGACCCTGCTCCTTCGGGAAAGGGACTCGGTTTTCGGGGAGATGGAGGAAAGGGGCGGACAGACCCCTCTCGGGGAGGGTCGGGGGAGCGGGATGAGCCGGGATGAGCCGGGATGAGGAGCCCGGGGTGCCCGGGAGGAGCGGAGCGGGCGGCGGGGGGCTGGGGTCGGGGGGCAGATCCGCGCTCCTCTGAAGTTCCCTCTTCGCCTCATCATCAGCTTTAATTACCACGGCGGATTTATTTTTTTTCCCCCCCTCGCTTTGCTGTGATTACAGCCCTGCCCGGCTTCTCGGCGGGCCGCCCGAGTCATTAACCCCGTGCCATTAATTGGGGGGGGGGGGGGGGTGAGGCCGGGAACTCCCCGCGAGCGGCGCCGGCTGGGCCCGCCCCCCCCGCGCGCTCTCAACCAATGGGACGCGGTTCTTCTCTACGTCACGCGGCACGGCGGGCGCTGATTGGACGGCGGGGCGGCTCCCCCGCTCGCCCAGGGAGGACAGCGGCGGGGAGCCCCAGAGGGGGAAAAGGGGGGCGGCCGGGCCCGCTCGCCGCACTCGCCGGGCAGCGCCAGCTCCAGCTCCGCCGCACCGCCATGGCTTCCCCGCACAAGGCCAAGGACGTCTTCTCCTCCGACGAGGAGGGCGCGGCGGCCGAGGAGCACCACAAAGTCAAGGTGTCCAGCCTGCCGTTCAGCGTGGAAGCGCTCATGTCCGACAAGAAGCCTCCCCCCAAGGAGCCGCCGCTGGCCGCGGCCGGCGGCAGCGCGGACGGGGCGGCCGTGGGCACCTCCAGGAACCTGCTGCTGGCCGGCCACGGCTCCCGGGACGCGCACAGCCCGCCCGGGGCCATTACAAAAACCTTCGACACCGCCTCGGTCAAGTCGGAGAACTCGGAGGACGGCTCGTCCTGGATCCCTTCGGAGGCCGGGAGATATTCCCCGCCGCCAAGTGAGTGCTCCCGGGGCGGGCGGGATGCGCTGCAGCGCGGAGATAAATAAACCTAGATCCTATATTTTATATCCTATACCCACATCCAAGTGGCCCAGGCCGGGTCGGATGGGGCCCTGAGCGAGCTGGTCTAGGGGAAGGTGTCGCTGCCTATGGAAGGAGATGATTTTTAAGCTCCTTTCCAACCTAAAACATTCTGCGATTCCGCTATACTTTTATAGGTATTCATATGCTTGTCGTTTTTAGGTATATGATACATATTTGTTATTATATTATTATGTATTTATAGAGTGACTACGTGTATTTACATACGTGACTACACGGATGTACATGAATATAGACCTGTACCTGAATTTAGACCGCGTTCGAAGCCTTAAAAAGATCAGAAATCACCAGGGACCAGTTCCCTGTCCCGACCGGCGGCCCCTGGCAGCCACCTCGTCCATTTATGTTATCCCGTCGCAGCAAAAAGTGGAATTTCTCCCCGTGCCTTTCTCAGCAATCTCTTAAACTCGGGAATTGTCCCTTCCAGCCTTGAGTGGCTGCCGGCCCGCCGGGGTTTGTCTGTCCATCCCTGCTTCCAGAGCTCCCCGAATTGTTGGTGAGCCTTTGGTGCCCCGCGATGCCCCCGGAGCTGTCCCCAGCCCTGGGGACACGGGGTGCGGAGGGGACAGGGCACTGCCGAACCCCGCTTTCGGTGCGATCCCTTAGGAAAAAAAAAATAAAAAACAGGAGGGAAAAATTGTTTTTAAGGAATGAAAAGCTCCAGAAAGTCCTTCAGGAGAAGGGGAAGGAACATCCCGGCCGTGTCCGCACACCTGTGTCGGGATTTATCCGCTCTCCTCCGCTCATCCCGAAGTTCCCTGGTGGAAATTAAATACTCTGCTTTATCTAAATTAGACACTTCACAGGCGTGAACCGTCTCACGGAATTTACTCCTCAATCTAATATTGCGAGAGGAAAGTTTAGTGCTGTTACAGCTTTCCTTATTTTTTTTTTCCCACAAGAATTTCGATTTGGCTTTCATCCACTTCCTTTCCTTTATGATATCCCCGAATTAATTTGATTTCTGTCGTGCTAGGAGAGGACAGGAGGAAGGTGGCATCCCACTTGTGACATTGCCTGTGTAGCTCCAGTTTTCAATTTTCACGTTCTCTCAAATGTGCTGGAAAAACATGAAAATAAAACGCGTTTGTCCCTGCTTGGACCCCTTCTCTAAATCTGCCCAAAACCCCAGACTTAGACACGGCCTAATTTTTTATTAGTAATCCCACTACATTTTTTCACCTTCGAAATTCCTCCTGATTCTCTTTGAAAATTGTTGGTTTTCGGGATCGGCAAAATGGTTTTGTAAAGGACTTGGGTAGCTGGGATTGACTTGAGAGGGATTTGGGGAGAAAACTGAGGATCAGGGAAGGGAACTTGGTACTCCTGCCACGAGGATTTTCCTCATTTCCCACCTTGGCAGGAGGCAATGACCGATCCTCCTGCCTGTCTGCAGAGTGTTTTGACATGAAAAACAACCCCTCGATTTCTTTTTATTATTATTATTAATATTGCGGGCAGGATGAGCCAGGGAAAAAGCTGCAACAGTTCAAATTTTGAGGAATACGGAGAGGGACCCCTCTCCAAATTATGATTTTTGGCTGGGAAAAGGAGGATAAAGAGGGAAAAAAAACAGCAAAAATCAGCGAGGGTTTGGGGGCTGGCACGGAATAAACGCAATTCCGGGGTCCCTGCTGCTCCTCAGAGCTTGGAAATCCCTCTGGGGGCAGCGAGGGAAGGAGCCTGGGAATGCCGGGGTGTCTCCCGGAGGGAATATTCCCGGGATTTCATGGAAAAGCGACTTTTCCGTGCGCTCCAGGAGCCGGGGAAGGCGCTGGGACAGGGAACCACGGCCACCTCCAAACCCTGTCCCTGCTGGAACAGCTCAGTCCTGGCAGTTCCCTTCGGGAAAAGAAACGAGCTGGCTTCAACAGCAGCGGCAGGGAATGACGGCTCGGTTTGTGTAGTTTTAATTTAGAGCGCTTTTAGAAGTGAATCAGCTGTCACGGTGAGCACCTGAATTATTAAAATGTCCCGGTGGGATCACAGGCCAGTATTTGAAAAGTTGTTTCCTAGAAAAACTTTATTTTTTTATGGTTTTTTTTCAGTATTTCAGTATTTTTTCCTTCTAGAGGAAGAGCAATAAGAGAAGTTTAACTTTTCCTGCTCTGTTTTCTCCCTCCCTTTTCTGAACTTTAGAACAAATTGTGGGATTTTTTTTTAATTGCATGATACGTGCTTAAACATCTTCTTAATATAAAATAAGTACAGAAAACCCAAAGTGCAAATACTGACAAGCACTTGAAGCAGACACCAGAGTGTGAACAAAATTCAGCAGCCAGGGTGACTTGTCCTGTGTCCCAGGAGTGACCAAACACAGCCAAATTCTGGAGCTTTTGAAGTCAGCCGCCTGCTTTTTAGTTATTCTTTAGATTGCAAAATTATTAGTGAAATGCTAAATTAATCTAAAGGCAAGTCAGAGCTCTGCCATCCCAGGAATATTGCCTAACCTGGTTGAGGTTTAAGGCAGGCACAAAAGGTGGTGGATTTTTCTGGCTTTTGTTGGCTAAAAAATGCTGAAGTTTTGTCTGGGCTTTGTTTTATTTTTTAATTGGTGAATGTCATAAAAGTTAAATGTTGATTAAAAGAGCACTGCTTATTTGAGTTTGTCGGGGGTTTTTTATACTGGCTGATAATCAGAAAACACCCACTGAAAATCCAAATTAATAAGCAGAGGGAAAACTTGATTTAGAAGAAAAAAATAACAAGAAAAAATGTCCAGTTAGCAAAACCACAAAACCCGTCAGACCTTTTTCAGCTGTCACTTGTTGTGCTTAGTGGGGAAATCCTGGAGCAGGGCTGAGCTCTCCTCTTGCCTCCCTGTCCTTTTGGGAATCTCCAAAGATTTTTGTGGTGTTTGTGCTTTTCTGGAGCTGTGCAGCAGCTGAGGCTGTTGGTTTGTGTGCTCCAGACCCCTGTGAAGGGACTCCCAAAGTCACCTGTGAATTCTCTGTCCCTTCTGAAATCGCTGAGGCAAAATTTCCCTTCCCAGCACATCAGCTGTGAATTTAAGTTTGGGCAGGAAAAGATTTCCAGAGCGGCTTGCTGAAGGATGTTTGGAGGGGATCCCTGGGACAGGCAGCAGAGCTCTGGGGTGTCCCTGCTGCTGTGATAACCGGCCTCTCCCTTCCTTGCAGGACACCTGAGCCCCACTGCCTGCACCCTGAGGAAGCACAAGACGAATAGGAAGCCCCGAACCCCGTTCACCACCTCCCAGCTGCTGGCTCTGGAGCGCAAGTTCCGCCAGAAGCAGTACCTGTCCATCGCCGAGAGAGCCGAGTTCTCCAGCTCCCTCAACCTCACAGAGACCCAGGTCAAAATCTGGTTCCAGAATCGGAGGGCCAAGGCCAAGAGACTGCAGGAGGCTGAGCTGGAGAAGCTCAAAATGGCAGCGAAGCCCATGTTGCCGTCGGGGTTCAGCCTCCCTTTCCCCATCAACTCCCCGATCCAGGCTGCCTCCCTGTACGGCACATCCTACCCCTTTCACAGACCTGTGCTTCCCATCCCGCCCGTTGGACTCTACGCCACTCCCGTTGGATACAGCATGTACCACTTATCCTAAGAAGATCCCACAGACAAAGCCTCAGACAGACAGACAGACACACAGACAGACTTCCTGGTGGATCCTGTCCAGCCCTGAGAAGGCAGAACCCCAACCAGTACTGGCCATTCCTTCTGCACGCTTCTATCTGGCATCCTGAGTTGTCTGGGAGTTTGCTACGGGTTGGGCGTCTCCTGAGAGTGCTCTGAGCACTCAGAGTCTGCTCCTCAAAGCAAAAAAAAAACAAAAAAAAAACCCAAAAAAAGCATAAAAACCAACAAAAAATATAATTTTTTTTTGAGTAAATGTAGGGGTTTCATCCAGTGCAAGTAAAACTAGTTTTAAAAAAAAAAAAAAAAGGATGGGTGAAAAAGCAATTTTATCATAAGGAGGCAGAAATTCCCTGACACCTCCCTGGCAGGGCCCACAGTGGGTTCAGAGTGAGAGGGGTGCGTGCCCTCGAGCCACGCTCTGGGTTGCCATCACTTCACATGGGAGCAGGGGGGAGGGAAATAAAAAGGTCTAATGGAAGTTTTGTTGTTTGGTTGTTTTTTTAAAGACAGCAGAGCCCGTAGCTAGAGACGTGTAAATAGAAACTAGAGCCGGTAGAGTCTCAGTGAAGTTCAGAGCCAGCAAATTCCTGCTTTTCTGGGGGGAGGGCTGAGTTGTGCATCCTGAACCTCGGCGAGATGAGCAGCAGGACCCCGAAATGTAGAGGCCAGCTTTGCCCACCGTGGCTCCTGTAGTGCCTTTCTGTGTAGAAATAGCTTCAGCCTTTGGAAAGCACTGGCAGGGGAGGTGAAGAGCAAGGCAGGGTTCTTAGGCTGGTTTTTATCTCTTCCTATTGGCATGCTTAGAAATTTTTGGCTGGAGCCAGGTAATTTTGGCTCTGCAATGCTCTTGGGAAACCTGGAGGGGAGAAACACATGGGTTGTTCCCATAAAGGGTTGTTGAATCCTTCTGGGGGATGTTACGGGGTTTTTATTATTTGTATTTGCCACAGCCTGTGTTAAAGAGAAGAACCCCCTGAGTTTTCTTCCGTTCTAAGGGTGCCAATAGAAGTGACTCGTGCTTTAAGCCCTTCCAGAGAGAGATCTGGGTGTCCCAGTCAGTCCCACGAGTGGACAGTGGGGTGACAGAGACTGTGTGACCTGCCTGTCCCCGTGGGAGCTCTGGCAGCAGCTTCCCCAGGCTTCTCCTTGTAACTTTTGTATTATTTGTATTACTCTTGCTAAACTTTATGAGGAAGTTACTCCCAAGGCTGTGGAGCACTGAAGTCAGAGCTTCTCCTGGATTTATTTTCTTAGCATGCTGTTGTGGAGGAAAGAAACAAAAAGAAAAAAAAAATCAGAAAAAAAAAACAAAATGGAAAGAAAAAAGAAAGCCACGAGGTTTTGCTGGTTTTGGTTTGTTTTGAGCCAGGCATTGATGCCGCCTGGGACCCAACATAGATGAACTTCCTCTCTCCCTTCCCCTCACCCCCAATCTCCCATTAGAGGAGAATCCCTTTGAAAGGGATGCCTTGTACAATTTTATATATTTTATTGAAGATTTATTATTTCTTATCTCTTATTTCGAATTAAATTAAAAAAGAAAAAACATGTTTAATCGCGTGTGGGTCTGTTAGTGTTTGGAGTCCTTTGAAAGGTGCCTTCTCTCCGTGTGTGTTTTGCACCGCTGGGTCAAGTTCAAAGGAATGTTTGGATTGCCTTTATGATTATTTCCCCTTTCCCAATCTGATTTAAAGCCAAATTTGCAGCGCATGAAGGTGAATTGCAAGTCAACATTTCAGAGTCAAAAGCCAAAGCTTTTATGAGGTTTCCTTGTTTTTAACAACCACTTTTAGGCGCCTCTGTTCTTTACAGCACCGGTGATGTTTCCATCACTTTTAGCTCGTGTGCCTTTCCCTTTCCTTGGGAATTCTCCATCCCACCTCAGCCCTGAGCTTTAGAGGGAGATGGGTCTGGACTCCTGAAGGATTTGGGGGAGAATTTGGGACAGGTAAAACCTGGGGGGGCCCTGCAGTGCTCCAGCTGCATTTCAGGGCACCAGGGTGCTGCGCTGTCCCAGTTTTGAGGCCAGGCTGGGAGAGCAGGTGCTGGATCACCCTCCCCTGGCGAGGGGGGCTCGGATAAGAGCCGTGGGGACCTTGGCACACCCGAGTGCCACCGCATGGAAATGTCACAGGAGGGCTCTTGGGGTTAGGAGGGGGCCCGGGGGCAAACCAGGTGTGTTTTCCCCCTGACCGGGGTGTCTTCCCCCTGACCGGCGTGTTTGTCCCCTAACCAGGTGTGTTTGCCCCCTGACCGTGATGTTTGCCCCCTGTACAGAGTGTTTTCCCCCTGACCGGGTGTCTTTGCCCCCTGACCAGGCTCTGTTCCTCCTCTGCGGTTTCCCCGGGTGCGCTCTCCCCGCTCCGGGCGTGCGGCTCCCGCAGGCACCGCGCTCCCGGCACCGGCGCTGGAACACCGGGAATTCTCCCGTCCCCCAGGCACATCCCGGCTGCCCCAACATCCCGGCGGATCGGGATGAAAAGGCTCGGGGAATGAGACATTTGGCCAGCCGAGCTTGCGGAGCGCAGGGACTCGCGGAGCTCGCCCTGCTCTACCTTCTCCCGACTCCCCAAAAAAAAAACCCTGGTGACCCTCCCGCTTCGGAAATGTCGGGAACAAATCTGGGGGAGAGCCCAGTCTTCACGGGGGTTCTTCAAATTAGCATTTACCGCCGCATAAAAACGGGAGAAATCCTCTTCTTTCCCGGATTCCCTTTTCCCGAAGCATCATCCCCCGAAACCCAGGGCAAGGCGAGGTCCCCCCGGCCCTGCCCTTTCCCGGCCGCTTGTCCCGAGTGTTTCCTTAGCCAGGCTGGGCTATAAATAAACCAGCGGTGTTTTTTAACCTTCGGTATAAATCAGCTGTGTCAGGGATTACGGCTAAATCTTTTTGCTGGAAATTCTTTGAGCGCGGGAGCTTTGCGTGTGTTATGATAGATCCCTAAATGGATACAGATTTATTGCGGCACACAAGAGTGTTGAAGGAAAAGCTTCCAAATCTCGTTTACAACCTCAGCTATGGGAAAGGCAGGAGGGATCCGTGACACCTTCTCGGAGCCTGCGGATGGCATGACAATTCACCCTGCGCCCATTATTAACTTGTTCCAATTAAAGCCTTCAGAAAGGCCGAGTTAATTGAGTATTATATTTTATTAGGAGGGAGGTGTCAAGCTTTACTCATGAGACTTCATCATCGTCCTAATGGGAGCTGCCCCGCAGGCAGATCTGTAACTGAATAAATTACAGCGAGGCAGGGAAATCAGAATGCTATCATTAAAAGCGATGCACTTACTGAAATTCCTCCCCCACTTTCGCAAGAGGCTGGGGAGGTGTGGCTTTAATTAGTTATTTTAATGCAAAGTTAAATTGTTCCCAAAGTATTTTCTGACACAAAGCAGATGCGATGATTAGAAGTTGAGTGAGACTGAAAGGAGTTGGCATCTGTTCCAGGTACATCTATATATTTTAAATTCCCAATAGAAAGTGAAAAATAATTAGAGCAATAAATAATAAACATTAAAAACAACGCGATAAATTATCCCGATCCTTAAAACCCGGACTTGCTGAGCGGCGGCTCAGGCCAGGCGGGCACAGCGCGGCTCTCCCGGGACATTCGGTCACCGGGGATGGATTTGTTGACACAAACATTTGGGATTGGGTTTTTCTGCCTCTCTCCGGCCAAGCGTTCATTACCTAAAGCCACGGCCGCTCCGAGCCTGCATTTCGTGTTGTCGCATTGCCTTGTCAAAGCCCGGAATTCCTGCGTTTTATGGCGAGAGGGGAAAACCGAGCGTGCTCGGGAGAGGGGGGATCTCTGTCCGTGGGTGCCTGCTGCGGGCACCGAGCGACCCCCGAGGCACGGACCTGGGGATGGGGATGGGGGTGAGGATGAGGATGAGGATGAGGATGAGGATGAGGATGAGGATGAGGATGAGGATGAGGATGAGGATGAGGATGAGGATGCTACCGGCCGGACACCAGCTCCGGCACCTGCCCCGCAGAGCCCACCCGGAGGGTTCGGGTCCCCTCCAGGCCGGGTGCAGCCCCGCAGCAGCAGCAGCAGCAGCAGCAGCATCCCGGCTCCCAGCCCTGTCCCGAGCCCTTGGTTCCATCTCCCCGGGGGTTCAGGAGCACCCCCAAACCTCTGGAGCGTGGAGCTGGATATTGCACATCTCCGCAGGGCCAGTGCCACCGGCACTCCAACCCCACACCGGAGCTCTGCAGGATTTTGGGGAGAGCGCTGGACACGCACTGCAGGAGGAGGAGGAGGAGAGCCCTCGGAGGGGACGGATGAGGAAGAGCGAGCAGAAAGCGCCGAACTCTGGGGCCCTGCTCCTTCGGAAGGAGCTGTGAGCCTCACACTCGTGTCCTGGCTGCGCACAAGGAGCCAGAGGTGGATCCACTCCCACCCTTCTCTGGCTGCTCTGAGACAGACCTGAGCGTTTTGCTTTCTCTAAAGTATATTTCCTCTCTCTATTTGTCCCCCGTTTAGTATCCCCAAAGACTAATGCGGATGTCTTTATTTAAAAATAAAAATAATTTAAAAAGTCATTAAAACCACTAAAAAAATATAAATAAATTAATAAAAAAATATCTCCCCAAACAAATCAGAGCCAGCATTCCTCCAGTGTGACCGTGTTCCTCCCGTTCCTACGCTCACTGACAGCCACGGAGACTCTAAAATGCCTTTTCCGGGGGTCACTTTTGGAAGTTAACCTACTTTCGGCAGCGCCCGCATTCTTGGCGTAGGAAGCCTCTCTCTCAAAACAAAAACAAAGAGGTTATTCCAATCTTTTTTTTTATTATTTTTCCCCCCACTTTTTCCATTCCAGAGCGGGGGGGGGGGGGGGGGGGGAAGGGAAGGGAAGGGGGGGGAGGGGGGCACATTTTTCCAGTGAAAAACATGAGAGAATCTCAGCTCGTCCCAGGAGGAGCCGCTCCACGCTTCACGCTCCTTTTCGCTGCCGCGGGGAAAGGCAGAGGGGAAATTTGGGGTCTTTTTGTTGTTGTTGTTGTTGAGCTTTTATTTTTTGGTTTGTGTTTGGCTCCCCTCGCCCCTCGCTGTTTCCCACCGTAATCCATGAGGCTTTTGGCGGGTGCTACCAGCAGCTCCCAACTGGTTGCACGCAAGGAATAAAAATCTTTCCATCCATTATATTTCAGTCTTTTAACACCCGAGCAATTCTGTCCCTGCTGTTTTAGTGGAAAGACCGGTCTATAAAGCCGCAACTGCAGTATATTTTAAAATGCTACCATTTTTAAAGGGGGTTGGAATAATTCTGCTTTGCTTGGGAAGAGAAAGTCTCGAGCGATGTATGCGCGATTAAGGTTTTATAACACTGTTCAAGGAAATTAAAAACATTCTGTGATGTTCTTGCTGCAAAGGCAGGTCTTTTTTTTTTTT
Organism: Parus major; assembly: GCF_001522545.3. Taxonomy (NCBI): domain Eukaryota; kingdom Metazoa; phylum Chordata; class Aves; order Passeriformes; family Paridae; genus Parus; species Parus major. The sequence goes on from NC_031782.1 coordinate 2,869,513, forward strand.
TTTGGCAAAATGTTTTGTATATGTATTTCTTAGATTGCTGTGTTTTGAATAAGCAAGAATCTCGTAAAGAGAAAAAAAAAACCCACGTTCCTTAAAAGTATGCGCTACCCGTTTTATTAAACTGATTATGCCAGCGTTCAGCTCAAAAGTTTGTTTTAAGTAGGAATATTTTCCCAGACGTGTAATGGATTGCTTGAAAACAGAATTCTTTGCTTTTTAATGACCTGTAATGGCCAATTCATTGCGACTGCGCTTATCAAGGTGCTGTGTTAAATAACAAACCGGTTCTTGAAAACAAAAAAGTCATAATGAAAAATAAGCAGTCAGAATAATCTCCCATCTCCGAGCCAAAAAAATGCAATAAAATTAATTTAAGACTGTCAAAACATCAAAGCTGAGAAAAGGAGCTGCTAAAATAATGTCTCTTGATAAGGAAATAATAAAAACACACCAAAAAATGTCTACTCAATAAACTCCACTGGATTTGGGGGTCTGTGCTATATTTTATTTGGTGATGAAAGCACTTTGATGTCACTGTATTCCAAACAATTATTATTATAATTTTAAACAACCTGGTGTTTTCCATTACTAACGGCTTACGCTTTGAAGTTACACCTCATAATTTCTTAAATTAAATAAATCATTTTAAGTTTGCACTGGGAGCCTTTTAATAGCAGAGAAAGGAATATCATTATCTTATTGAGAGGCAATTGCAGTGGCTCCAGTTTGGCTGTAGCTGGGGGCAAAGTGGTGCACTATAACAGACATACTTTATTAGCCTCCCATAACTCTTGAAAGAACATTTTTATATTTTCTTTGATTTCCCCCCCTCCCCCTCTTGTTTTAAAGCTGTCCCAACCTTTAATTACTGCCTAATATGAAAAGCATTATTTTTTAATGCTGTGTAATTTACCAGAGGCAATAGGCCAAGTTAACAATTGTTTATTAGGGTTGCTGTTTCACACAGGGCAAAGAATGCTGTTCCAAACCCAACTTTTCATGGGTGGTTGCACTAATTAATACAGTGTCTGAGGCTCCTAGGGGGTTTTTAATATTAAAGCCTATGGGGCGGAACGGTTTTTAGAAGTCCAGCTCCTGCTGACGTTCCTCCTCCCCTCCCCGGTGATTTCGAGGCTGTTTTGATCCGAGGCAAAAGTCGGCAGCGGGAGGGGAGCGCCCTGGGAGCCGCCCCGGCCCCGCGGTGCCCGGCGGGGGTGGCACCCCCTGCCCCGAGCCCTGCCCGGGGCGCTTCCCCCGAGCTTCCCCTGCCCCTCCTTGCATTTCTTCCCCTGCCCCGCCTCGCTTTTCTTCCCCCTCCGCTGCAATTCCGGCTGGGGCGGCCGCTGCCGACGCGGGGGCTCCGGGAGCACGGCGGGACCCCCGGGGCTGGAACTGCCCAATTCCCGGGGCTGGAACTGCGGGACCCCCGGGG
>NC_031782.1:2871326-2940137 GCF_001522545.3 Parus major
CGGGGACAGGGGGATGTGTGTCCCGGGGACAGGGGGATGTGTGACCCGAGGAGTGCCGCACAGATGATCCCTGAGGTTCTCCCGGAGCATCAGCGCAGCGCTGCGACCTCTCCCGAGGCGCTGAGCCGGACCTGGGGGCATCCCCGGCCCCCAAATCTCCCCATGGGCTGTCCCCGCTCTGGTCACCGCCCGGCCCGGCCCCTTCCCGGGGGAGAACAGACATCCATCAGCTTGATCGATGGGGGTTACTCACTCCTGTTCTCCCCGCCAGTTTATTTTCTTAAACTACCGGGCAAAAAGCGTAATGACGGAGCAGACAAACACCCTAACAAACAGACGACAGCTTTATGGATGGAGCCGCGCTCCGAGGGCTGAGCCGCGTTAAAATCCGAGCTCCGCCGCCTTCAGCCTTTCTCGCTCCAGATCGGGTCACTTCAGCCTCTTATAAAAAACCAAAACGAAACGAAACGAAACGAAACAACACAAAAATATCCAGCCTCGGCTGAGTTTTACAGGAGGAGACACTTAGGGATTTATTTTATGGGCTGAGCAGGACTGTTCTCCCCGCTCCCTCCTCCGTTAGCTCAGCTCTTTGCAAATCTAATCTGCTGGGCTCCTTTGCTATTTTTCATGTTGGACCCATGCGTTTCTCCTCTAAGCCTTTCTCCTTTTTGATGTAGCGAGTCAATTGAAGAATGTTGGTCTCGGTTATCAATCACCCAGCTGGGGCTTAAAGGGCTCGGGCTAATCAGATTTAATTGCTCATGTAGCGCCACTCCTGCCCTGGGCCACGACCGACTTGCTCAATTAAACCCCAAATACCTGCAATCAATAAATAAGGAATGACAACACGTTTAAGGGATTTATCCAGCAAAGGAATTGAGCTGGAAAGAGATTACAACAGAAAAAGGCCCTTTTATAATTAAACGTACACCTCTCACAGAGGGAAAAGCTATGTTTAAGGAAAGGAAAAAAAAAAAGGAAGAAAAGATAAAAAAGAGATCTTGTTCCCTTTGCAAAGGAGTGATGCGGATTCTGCCTTCCACGAGGCCGTTCCCGATTATTTATTCCCTTATTTTTGGCCCAGAAAAATCCGGGATCTGCTGTGCCCGCCCCGTGTCCCCTCCCGGACGGACGGGTCCCCTCTTTCCCCATCCTTTCCCAGCAGCCTGCGGCCGCTGCCTCTGCTTTCCTCTCAAATCCGTGTTTGCTGTTTAAATCCCGAGGCTAACGGAGCGAGGCGTCATCGTTTCTGACACCGGGAAAATGTTAGTCCCGATTTCCAAATTAAAAAAAAAATTAAAAAAAAAATAAATAAATAAAAGGGAGGGAGAAAATTTCCTTTTGCAGCTTCTTGTTCGGAACACGGTAGTAATTGGCTGAGATCAAATAACGCTGAACGAGCATAAATAATCGTTTTTGGCATATTTGCAACTACTTTTTTTTTTTTTTTTTTTTTTTTTTTTAAGAACTTCTCTGAAAGTGGGAGGTGAAAAAAACAGTTTGCAATTAATACCAAAACACGTTACTTTGGATCATCCATCGTGCTCTTGTCCACGATTTCTGCACCAGCAGCTGCTGTCTTTTATTTGGATTAGGTTGTAAAATCGCCCCTTCAGCAGATCTGCTGTCAGTGCTCATGGAAAAAGCACCAGGGGAAAAGGGAACGGAGGGAGGAGGAGCTGGTGGCCAACCTGGAGGGATCTGTGGGATCTGGAGGCTCTGTGCTCCTGCTGCACCCACGGGGGATGTGCCAAAGATTTTGGTTTGCAGAGCTGAGCTGGGGGCCCTTCGTGTCTCAGAGCTCTCTCCTTGGGGAAACCAACCCCACTGAGCTGGGCAGAGCCCAGCAGGGACCAGGCTGAGGTGGGGTTTCATCCCCCTGATCCCAGGATCCCAGAGGTGGAGCTGGAACCCCTGCACCACCCAACCCAGCAGCTCTGGGCAGGATTTGAGCTGGGTGAGCAGGTCAGGGGGAATTGCTCACCTGGGGAATTCCTCTCCCCCTGCACATCCCATGCACTGGAATGGAGCTCTGAGCTTTGCCGAGGTTAAAGCTGGCTGCTGGTGGCTCATCCCCGCACTGGGAGGTGCTGGCAGGACACTGGGTCCCACTGGGATCCAGCCTGTCCCTAATGCAAACCTGCCAGCAATGGTGCCACGTTTGGTGCCTGCTCCGTAAGACAATCTTTGTGGGAAGTGAAGGTAAAAATCTTCATAGAAGTCAAGGTGTTGATTAAAAAAACTCCTCAGCTGTCAAGGGAGTATTTCTGTAAGGACTTGTGTTTGTTTGTTCCTTAGCTTGGTTTCCTAAGGAAGCCAGGATTATATGATCAAACTGTTACAGCCTTTTGAACTCCTGGGCCAACTCCAATCAAAATTGACACGGGGGCAGAGGTCTCAGAAATAATCAGGTTGCTGTGATTTTCCTGAAAATAGACTGCTGGATAGCAAGGAGACAGATCCTGTTAAATCCCTGCTAAGGCTGTAACCAGATCTCAGCTCTTAAGAAACACCAGAGAAGTTAAATGGGAGTGAGCACGACATCCCAAATATCCCAGCAGCTTTCACCTTGGCTCCCAGAGACCAGCAGCTCTGAGACACAAGGACCAAAAGTTACGTGGTTTGTGCTTGAGGGAATTCTTATTGGTTGCATTTATTCATCTTTGCCACTTTCTGGACCAATTTGCCCTCGGACTTGGAGAGCAGCAGAATATCAAAGGGTGGATTTAGGCACTGGCAGAGTTTTTTGGGACAGTTCTCATGCTGTGGGATGGCATCACCCATCAGCAAAAACACATCTCAGGGTCTTTGGAGGAAGCCTGAGGCTTGGTCCTGGCCCAGGAGCTTGGGGGATGGGTGGTCCATGAGTTTGTACAACAGAGCTTTGCCCTCACTGCTGGCTGTGTTCTCTTTTTTGAGTGGAAAGCCACGTTGAATTTTTACCAGTTCGATCCAAATTCTCTCAAGTAGTGAGGAGAACAATAATGAAAATCCTCCCAGGTTCTTTGATGAGTCTCAAAGCGGGCTCTAGATAGTTTTTAAAGCAGCCAAAGAGCTCAAGGAATAAATTGAAGAGTTTAATTTGAGCTCTGAAACTCAAGCTGACAGCTTTGCTTGGAACTCTGAGTCCAGCCTGAAAAGCAGATCTATTAATTCCCATTTAACACAACAAATATCCAGCTGAATGCTGCATGGCACCCTCACTTTTGAGCCTGGGATGTGCTGCCACAATTCCACGTTCAGGCAGTGGAATGGGCAGACAGACCCATCCCTGGGAGACTTTTGACTTCCTAATCCAGAGAGAATCATCCTCCACTGCTCCAAGAGAAATGAGGCCTTCCCTGGCAAGCCCAGTGTGCAATGAGACATTTCCTCCCTGCTGATGCCAAGTCCAACTGGGCCAGTTTGGAATCAGCCACGTTGCCAGCTCAGGGCTGTGTCAGAATCTGAGCTGTCATTTATTAAAATAAATGGGTTTGTTGTCATTGAAAAGGCTCCCAACACAGCAGATTTTGTGAGCTGGACAAAACTTAGGTCTTACAGCACCCTGGGGAGAGAGAGGCTTTTTATTCCACGTCATTGCACTGTTAACTCTGAAGCCTAAGGAAGGATTTCAGCAGCCACAGGTGTTCAAGAGCTGAAGAATCTCATGGAATGGCACCTCCCTTCAGCATCAGACACAGCCAAATTGGGCATAAACAGAAGGAAAACTTAGGAAAAATAGAACAAGGGAAAACAAATCTGACTGGATTCCTTCCAGCTTCCTACATATACTCCAGTAATCCCTTCTGGCTGATCCTTTTTTTCCCCAGACTGGACCATTTTCCTTATTTTAAGGCTTTCTGCTCATTGAGGTGAGTGGGGAAAGGGAAGGAGAAGGGATAAAAAACAGGGAATGCTATGAAAATCTGTTGTAGGCAAGACTGCAATCATCTAAGAGCATTGCAAATGTAGGAAATGTATGGGATGAGGGAGGTAGAAATGCCACAAGGGCTGGCCCCACCAGGACATACAGAAATTGGAGTGGGAACAAGTTTATGAAACAGAAACAGTGGCCAAAGGTCAAATTGCACAATGTGAACCAGGAATTTAAACATAAAAAATTCCCCTCAATTCCTGAACTAGCCAATTTATACCTAGTTTCTGTCCTCCAGAGAACACAAATGAGAAATCCTGAACATCTTACACCCAGTTTTGGTGCATTCTAATGAGGACTTCACACAAGGCCCAGTCCTCCCTCTCATTTCCATCCTAAACTGGGAAATGTGAGAGCACAATACCTGCAGATTGCTGGGTTTATGTGCCATGCCCCCTGACTGAGAGATTTTGCAGGTTCTAGGAGAGAAGAAACTGTCCATAAAGCTGTTTCCCTGCAGGATTTGGTCTGTCCAGAACAGCCAGAACATAAAGAGCAGCTACTGGGAAGCACCACGTGCTGATGTTGTCATAGAGGAAAAAATGTCTGCTTAGAAATCCCAATCCACTCTCTTGAAGGGATGTAATTTACTTTTGGGAGCTGAAAGCATGTTTTGTGCTCTGTAGGAGGACAGATCCCTGGAATCAAGTCAGGAGGAATGAAGCTCTTCTATTCCTCCAAGCTCTGGGGATCTCACTTATCAGCAGCCTGTCCGAGGGACCAGGTGGTTCTTTCCCATCTTGGGAATGACAGCAAGGTGGATTCCAGTCCAAATTCCCATGAGCTGCTCAAGCCTAGGAAACAAAACCCATTACCAGGGAGAGGCAGAAACACTGGATGAATTTTCAGCGTGGTCTTGGTCTCACCCTGCCCTCCCTTTGCCCTGGGCTGGGCGTGATGGAGCTGCTGGGAGATGTTACAGCCTCCAGCTCCACTCCCAAAATCTGGCAGGAGGTGAGGGGTGTCTGTGCCTCAGCTGCTGCAGCTCAGGGGCTGGATCCTTGCTGCTGCAGGCTGGGGAGAGCACCAAAAGTCAATGAAGCATCGCCTCCAGGAGGGAAAGCACCAAAGGCAGGCTCGAGTTGTCCCCTTTGGTGTTTGTAAGAGAATAGAGCTGTGTGTGTGTACATTTGCTTGGCTCTTTGTGAATTAACCTTGAGAAATGCAAAGGGGTTTTCACTCATCCAGGCCTTCAGCTGGTGCTGCTGAGCTTCTCTTCCTGCTGGAGAAGGGTGTGGAGGCACTGGGGGCTGCTAAAATGCCACTGGCACGGGATATCAAACATTCCTGATGTGGGATTCTCTGGGCTGATGTGACTGTGCTTTATGGAAAAAGACAGGAGAAATTGTAGAAATGACCAGTGGATCACTGATTTTTCTCTGCTGTTTCTCAGAAAGCATCCTCCCACCCCAAACAGAGCTCTTTTGGACCAGATTTTAAGGTATTATCAGCCAAGTGACAGAGATAGATGCAGCGGAAAGGAAAGAGTATCTTCTTTTTTCAGAAGGCAACTCAAGCACAAAAAGATTAAAGAGTTCAGCCCAGTCCCATGGAAATCTCTGGCAGAGTCCCTCCAGCTCAGTCCTTGCTGGACTGAACCTTTTGATAGCTCAGCAACCATGCAGGGACTCTCAGAGTGCAAGTTCCTGCATCCTACTCCATGTGAAGAAAACCTCATCTCTTTGCTCTCATTTACTTTCTGCAGACATTTAAGAGCTGAGAAGCTGTTGTGAGCCCTCACATTCATTAGAGCTCATTGCTTTTGCTGTAATATGCACCAGCACAACACCAAGCCCTAATAATCCCAACAAAAATCAGTCTATGGCATAAAATGCAATCCCTTTCTGGTGTCTGAGGAGAGCTATCAATTCAGGGACTCAATCTGGCTCTGCCTGAAGTCAACAGCAAAGCTATTAATAATGGCAGGATCAAGTCAGTTCACTAATTTGCCAAATTCCCCATCATTAGTGTGAATTAATGAGATCCTACTGGAGCTGCCTGTTGGCTGTGGGTGAAACAGAACACGCCTGGCAGCACATCAGCGGCAGGGGGGAGGCTGGGGAGGAGCAGGAGTGCTTTGGGGGGAGGGAGATGAGCAAATGGAAGAGTCCTAATGCAGTCCAGATGGAAAAAATTGACCCTGACTTCACCAGGCAGGCAATGGCCATAGCCAAGCTGTTTCCTAGTGAGGAGGAAAACGAGAGAGGCTCAAGTAGCAGATGAGAAGTCAGCTCAGATAAAATAAGACAGCCATTCCCTTTGCCCCCCAAATGATCTTTTGCCTAAAACATGAAGAAAAATGTGTGTTTTCCTGCCCTTTCTCAAAGCTGTCCAGTGGTTTTCCTCATCTTGCTTGTTTTAAAGTTCCTAGAGGCAGCAGTGCCAGTGCAGGGAGTGGAAGGCTGTGCTCACTCTCCCAGCCGGTCCCATCCAGAACTAAAATTATAACAAAAATCTCATGAAGAAAGCAGCTCCGTGAGATTTACTGTGCCAAGAGGGTCATATAAAATTTGGAAAAGCGTCCAAAGAGATGTCAAATGGAACTTAATTGAACTTGGCTGTCATCACTAAATAGGACACATCACTTTGGGCTTAATGCATCCTGCCAAGTCCAACAACAGATATTGTTGCTGTGTTCCTTGAGCTGGTGATGGGGGTTTAAGTGTCCATGAGTCACTGGGATCGAAGTTATTGCCTGAAAAGAATGTGCAGGGGGGGAAGGATGTTCTTGTCTGCCCCTGTGTCTGCTTTTGGTGCCATTGCACAGACAATGCCAGGCTAAGGCTGCACTCTGATCTTTTCATGGCAGCAGCCCTCTAGAAGCAATTGGGGAAATCAGAATATTTTCTTTTTAAAAATCTGTTTGATTTGTGGTGGCCAAAGAGGCAAAGGCAGCCTCGTCCATTTGTGGCACTTGGGAAGCCTGAAATTAATGGCTCAAATGAGAGGCACCGAGCAGGACAGCAAATCTGGTTTGTCTCATTTGGTGGCGTGATGAGAGTGCTGCAGCAGCTTTGATAACAGCCTTGCCCCATTCAGAAAGGACTTTGGGAGCAGCTCTGAGCTGGGTGCTCATTATTGAGCAGTAAAACCCCAGGGGTTATTTCTGCAGCCTCTTTGGAGAGGAATTCTCTGTGCTTCAGGCTTCAGAGCAGAAATCCCCTCCTGAGCTGGGCTTTACACCAAACCAGCTCCCAGCAGGGTGGGAGCTGGGGGATCCCTGGGCAGTGGAAATGAACTTTGCAGCCCCCAAAGGCAGCTCAGCCCCCTCAGCAGCTCCCACTGGAGCCACGGCCACAGCGAGCCAAAGGGGAAACACTTTGGGATATTTCATAATAGCAAAATACCAATAAAAAATGGACTGTCATAATCCACTCCTAACCAAATACTGACTGCCTGGGCTGTGCTCAGTGAGAAAAAACCTGCTTAAATATGATCCAGACCCACCAAATCTTGAAATATTCAGTGAATTCCCTTGAAAGTACCAGGGACTGATCAGCCATGCCAAGGATAAGCAAACACACTCTTTTCCAGTTGTCCCACATTACAGAGCATTAATTATTTTATAGCCAAACAGTGCAGCAGGATGAGATACCTAATTGGAAATCTTAGCTATTATTTAAAGCATCTAATTTGTACGTCTGTGCCTGTAGCCATCAGATGACCTTTGTTTGAATTGTTAGTCAAAATAAAACATGATAATTTTATCATGATTTTAAAAGGTGTCATTAAATGTCCTCTACTTAAAAGGAATAAAAAGAAAGGAAAAAAGTCTCTGCAGGCGATGAGCTGCACTCCCAGAGATAAGAAATGCTTCCCATACACAATCCCTTCACTTTGTAGTTCACTTCTAATGGGCAGTTTGGTGAAAGGTACTTTCCAACATGCATTTAAAGCGATCCATTCCGAAGATAAGTAAAGCGCAGCTGTTCCTTAAACGCAGCACTTTATGCGGTGCTGGAACGTATATTTAACCAGGAAATGCTACTGTAGGCTCTCAGTGTTTGGGGTTTTTGTCCTTGTGATTCATCATCATTTACAGAAGTGGCTGAAAATTACAGGCCAACCACAGCAGAGCAGGAGGTGCTTGGGGAAGTGAACACCCCGAGTGTTTTCTACACAGCTCCTCTTGCTTTTTGTTCCTTTTGATCGTTGTTTACAGCACAAGCTCCCTTTCAGAGGGAACAAAGCTCCTGCAGTGATGTTGCTGTACAGCTCGTGTGCTGTAGCAAAATTACAAACTTTCTAGGAAGGGTTTAAGTCAGGGCCAAAGTGTGAGCACACACAGACCCACGGAAAGGCAGAACTCACTGCTGCTTCTTCAAACTCTGCAAGTGCCAGAGGGAATTCACACATGCAGAATTCTGCAGTCATTTTTGGGTTTAGTCCCATTCTCATGTTCATGGAAACTCTCCTCATCTTGCCCTGGATGGGATGCTCAGCTTCCTGATAGGACTTTTGGGGCAAATCAGTCAGGTTCTCCATGCCAAAAAGGAGATGCTTCCTCTTGCCTTACAAAATCCAGCAAGTGTCAGTGTCCTCAGAGGTGATGCAACCTGTCTGGGGAGATGGTGTGAGGGAAAGGAAACGTTTTTCAAGCTATTCAAACTTGAAATCTTTGTCCTTCACTACAGCAAAGACCAATTTGTCCCACAGGAAGAGGCAGGTTCTGTGCTTTGCACACACTGCTCAGGTCCTTTAGGATGTGGGAATCACAGCCCCATGGGAGAAACCTGATTTTATGGGAAAATTGGTGAGAGGTGCAGTAAAGATATGGATATCCCAGCACAGGACTGGGATTGTGCCTATGCAGCTGGAGAAAAATGAGTGTGTGGGCTCTAAGCAGAGGCCAGGAAGGATCTCAGCCCCCAAACAGAAGCTCCACATTTTCTCCATTATTTCTTTTCCCTCCCCACAGCATTAACAGCAGTTCTCTGTGTTTCTGTGGGAAGTGCAGCCTATCCACCTCTCCTTCCCAAGGCACAGGGGGGTGTCCCCTTCTGGGAGATGCAAATATTGATTTGCCTGTGACAGCTGTGGGTTTATTCCATGCCTGAACCCATAAGATTGAGCTTTTGTTCAGAGCTTCAGTCACACCTGGGCATTCTGTAGATGACTTATTTTAGAAACCCTCAGTTTTCCATGGTGTTAGGAATTAAACCAGACTAATTTCAAACCTTATCATATTCATTTGAAGGATACCTCAATATAAAGATATGATAAAGAAGTGGGGTTTATCTTGCCTTATAAGCTTCCTTCTAAAATTTTCAATACTTTTGTTTCTTGGTCTTGAAGGACCCTAAGAATCAAAGAAAAACAATGCCTTTCTGAGGATAATGCAGCATTTCCTATTTCCTGTGCAAGAGAGAAAATGCAGAGACAGAATAAATATGGGAAATCAACGAGAGAAAACCAAAACAAGAAAAAAAAAATCAACCAAATTCTTATGGAACCTTTAAGAGGCATTGGGTGCCAGTTCTGGGCAGAGATGGCTCCAGCCCAAAGTGTTGCAGACTGCTCTGAATGAGGTTTTCATCAGCCAGATTTTGGCATGGGCTGACAGCTGCCCTGTGCTACGTGCAGCTTCCAAAACAAGCACCCAGGCTCTGCAGAGCCCAGGGCTGCTGGGGGAGGCTGCAAGGTCAGGGGAAGATCTCAGCCAGGCTCTGTCACAGGAGTCTCATAAAAGATGAAGGTCCACACTGAGTCCCTGCTTCACCCTCCCTGACTCACCTATTTTTTTTAATAACAATGAATCAGTGAAAACTCACTGAGAAGAAAATGCTTCATTTCTGCTGTTCAGTTATTAATGGTGCTGGCTGCAGAACAACCTAGAGAACCTCCAGAGCCACCAGCTCGGTGTGACTTTCCTACCAGGAATGAATTATTCTCTGTGCAGACATTGTCTGTACTCATCTCACTTTTTCTGAGTTTTGAATGTTTCAGGAGGTGCAGAGCTGGAGAAAAGATGCTACATCACATTTGGGTTGCGTTTAATCTGCCCACAATCCCCCACAAGTACAGCTCTGCCTCAGACAGCTGCAGTGGAGAGCAGGGCAGAGCCCACAGCTGACATTTATGGGAATCATTCACCCTCCAGAAAATGGGATTAGCAATGCAAGACCCAGAATTAGGGAGGCTTGTACAAACCCACAAGGTTCGTGGCAGGGAAAACCCCTCTGCTTCATCTGCAGCTCCAAAAATGATGAAGCAGTTGAGGAGAACAATTGGGTGATGCAAGAGCAGCTCTTGGGAGGTCAGGGTGTCTGGGGCAAGGGAGATGAGAGACAGCAAAGTCTCGTTCCTCAGTGACACTCTCCTGCCACAGTTTGGCCAATAATTTGGGCAGGACATTGAGGAGAGAGAGGAGATTTCACAGTAACTGCAGCTGGGAGAAATTCCTTTACCTGAGCATTTAATCATGGGAAACTCAGCTGGAGCTGGGGTTTTGTTTTGAGTTTTAAGTAAGCCTGAGTTGGTTGACAGGTTCACTGTGATCTCCAGAGTCTGACTGATGCTTCTGTGATTTTAGTGAGTTTTGATCTCAATGACACTGAAGGTTCACCATGAGGACAGCACAGGTGAGGAAGGAAGAAGGGAAATAAAAGACAACTCCCAGTTACTCCTTGCTCATTGAGGAAAATTAAACTGCTTTGCCCAATTTTGCTTTCCAAGTACCAACTTAGCTCTAATTACTGCATCCTTTGTAGGCTCTGTGGGCTTTTGTCACTTTGTTCTTCACCACAGTCCATTAAAAATCCCAGCAGTTACTACTGGATGGAAAAAAAATCACGTGAGGAGCAATGAAGAAGGAATGAATAAACTGGAAATCAAAAGGCTTCCTTTGGTTCCAGTAAACCATGATTACCATGAGCCCTCATGCCACTTAAAACATCAGGTAGAGTATCAGCCACACCTCAGCCGGAGGGATATAATGTTATTAACAAGATTTTTGCCATCACCTGCAGATCCTGTTTATTCCCTTTAAAGCTGTTCCATAGTCTGCTCCATTCAGGATGAACTCGGGGAGCTTTGGCTCCATAAAATGCCAGCAGCAGGTGATAAATAAACTGAACACTTGGTCCCAGGAATGATCCCTTCCATCCCTTCACGTTCTGGGCCAAGCCTGCTCCTGCCTGTTTGCATCTGTAATTGATTGCGGGAGCTGTTAATCATAGGTGCCTGTGATAAAGTTTAGACATCTCTTTGATTCAAGGATGCTATTAAGGAATTAGGCAGCAGCAGGGGAAGAGTTTGTCTCTGCAATTAATTGCTCCCGGGGTTTTGCAATCCGGGGATCGGAGCCGTGGTGCCAAAATCAAAGACTGGCTTTAAAAAACCCAAACAAGAAGAAACCCCAGCTCCAGGGTGCTGTGTTCTATTCATAGTCCACATCTGGTGGGGGCTGTGGACATTCCTGTTCCATGGGTGCCATTTGGGAAACAAATGCTCAGCACCCGTTTCAGCTGCTGAGCTCTGCTACTGGAGCTTGTACCAGATCCGATGGAAAAGGGATAAGGGAACCAGGAGGATAATCAGATTTCCCTCCAAGTTACACTCCAACAAGGACTGGGGAGTGACTTCACTCACTGCTACCTTTGGCTCTGTTGTGATTAGGATCCTGACAAGAATTTCCTGATCCTATTAAAATTCACCATAAATCTGGACTCTTGTTCTAATCACAACTCATCCCTTTAGGCCTGGTATTTCCTCATTTCTTAAGAGCTGGTATGAAGGATGTTTGGGCTGAATTTGTTTTGGGGTCGAAAGCTGAGTGAAGAAAATTCCAGAAGAAAATATTTTTGAGTCTTCAGAGGTGGCTTTTCATCTGGAATTAAACTCCAGGAACTGAACTGGGACCTGCTTTGGTTGTAAATGAGAGGTAAAACTAAACTCTTCTCCAGGTTCACTGGATTGTTTAAAGCTCTTCTGATATTTGTCATGTGAAAGCATTAAATACAGCAAGACAAGACAATTCTAATTCAGGCAATTACTTTTCACTTAGGCCAAGCTCCTCCCAGTTACTTAAAGTCAATTTTCAGACTGGAAGGTCTCTGAGGCAGGAGATTGCAGCAATAGTGGGAACTAATTTAATACGAGTTTTCTCACGTCTTGTGCTGGTTTTTATACAAGGTGGCTGCCATTAACCAACTATTACCTTCCACCCCAGAAAGAGATGCATTCCAGACCAATATAAAATAATTTGCCTTATTTTTGCAGAGTTCATTGAAATCAAATCCTAACATGTAATGTTGTTGTTGTTGTTCTAGTTATGGGAAATGATTCTGCCCTTTGAATGCCTTCTCTCCCCTCTGGGGACGTTGCCATCCAGGTGACTGTACCTGCTCCCAGCAGCAGCTTGAGAGCAGTGGGGAAAATGGAACACTGAGGTTTGCAAATTCCATTCCGGTGTCTCGCTGCCAAGGGAGCCTGCCGAGCTCAATTCAGGGGCTAATCCATGACCATCACTCCACTTCAATAATTGCAGAACATTAATGAGTCTGTTTCCTTATTACAGAGCTCAAAATAAGAGCATTGGCATTCCGATTTAGCAGGGAACTTTTAAAGTCTTAGCCCAAGGATTGTAAGAGGAATGGATTTTTTTTTTTTATTTTTAATTAACTTTGCATTCAAAACTTGTGTTAAACCATCTGTTCTCATGCAAGGGGTGAGGGAGGGGGACCATAGCCACAGATTTTCATCAGCGAGCTGTTAAATTAGTCCCTTTACTTCACAGAGCTTGTTTTATTCAATCTGCCTTTATTAAGAACACAGGTTTGATTCTGCAAAGAACAAATTCTTCTGGTTCTTTAAGGAAAATGGTTTTAAGCAGGGTTTTATTAGGTTGCATTACTGCATAAGCGATACAACATGTTACCAGCATGAATCATCTGATTTAGAGTGACAAGAAAGGAACTTAAAAAATACCCAGAGCCAAAACATGGCCTGGCAAGGGCTGACAGGGCCAGATTGGATCTACTTCTGCAAAGTTTTGCTGTTGCAATTGGTAGTAATTCTCTAGGGCTTGTAGATATTTTGAGTAACTCTCTTTGCCATCCCTAAATTAAGAAGGAGAAATTTGGGCCAGACTAAGCCTAAGCAGACTGAGTAGTCAGCAGGGCTGCTGATGGAGTGGAGCATGGTCTGGGAGAAGGTCCAGCAGGATTTCATCCTAAGAGACATCCAGGGGTCACCTTTCCTTCATTCTATAGCACACTTGTCTTCTTCCCCTGCCTCAGCCCTGCCAGCACAGCCCCTGTGAACCCCCTGGCTGCTTGGTCTGATTTACAAACCTCTTCCTTTGGAATTCCACAGCCTTCAGCCCCACCAGGGGAGACAGAACCTACCTGAGAGGGACCCCTAAAACTCCTCAGCCTGTTCCCACCGCCTGCATTCAGAGCTTTGCTGCTGCAAACCTCCAATAATCCTTTGAGTGACCTGACAGGTAACTGGGAAGAGGCACAGAGAATATTGATAGAAACAGAAATGAAGTTTTTTAATGAGAAACACCAGCAGAAACCTGGCCCTGAGTCAAATATTCAACTGCCATGAGGTCAAAGAGCATCTTCTCCTTGCACTGAAGACAGAGGAAAAGTGGCATGTGAAGATCTGCAGGTTCAAAATATCTCAGGCAACCAAAAGGGAAACTGAATATTCTCACTGAAATTGTCATAATGAAATAGAATCATTTCACCTGCCAAACTTGACAGCTTTCAGTGTAAGGATGCATCTTAATCATGTTGAGAAATCTCTGTCAGGATTGGGGTCTAGCCTAGAATTAGCTCCTTTCCTGTATTGAGGTTCTGAGATTGAAAAGAGCTTTTACACCTGAAGTAAATTTCTAAATGAACTCCTGAAATAGATGACTAGAATTGTTAAACCAAAATTCCCAGCTAAACCAAAATTCCCACATTTTAAAGATCTACAATCCTCTCTGTTGAATTTTCAAACTGTGCTCCAGACTGTATTGAGAACCCAGTACCTCTGTGATTTCAGTCTCCAAACTGAATTATGGAAGTACAAGGAAGGTGACTCCCTAAAAATCAATTTATAACCTCACTGCTGTCCTCCTCAGCAGGTTTTTCCCAGTTGAGTCCCCCTATTTATCCCAGATGAGTATTTCTGCCAAGAGCCTACAGGCTGCTGGAGCTGTAAAGAAAACTCCATAAATGTTTTGTTCCTCCTTCCACAGCAGGGAGAAAAATAAAAGGAGAACCAAGTTTTGCAGCAGGACTGTTCCTTTGGGATGCAATGATGGATGTTCATACCACTAACAAGTGTCACTCCTTTAATCCCCTCAGAACCTACTCCCACTTTGAGGCTTGGATTTTATTTGTGGAACAAAACCATGGTCAAGCTATGGACTGAGTCACTGAAATGATGTTGGGACCTGTCTGGGGGAAAAAAAAAAAGTCTCAGTATCATCTCTTAGTTGGAGAACTCATCCAAAAATATTGGTTCAAATTAAATCAAAACCAGTAGTTTTTAAATGCTTCACTTTGCGTTCCTGTTGAGAAAATATGAGATTTTTACACAGAGTTCCATACAGCATATGAACATACATATATTCATATTCCAGGCTCAGGAAGAGAAAGAAAAAAATTATAAAAAAGACCAGAGTGTTCCAAGCACAGGGCTTGGATTTTAAGTCTGAACTCAGGAGCTCGGTTTTCTAACGCACAGTGGACACTTGCTGCCTCAGTTTCATGAGTAACCATGGAGTTTTCCTTTTTGGTGGGTGTTAGTCATTTGGGATGCTGCATCCTTTCCCCCAGAGGGAACAGAGGAATCCCATTCCTGCCCCTGGAGTCTGTGCCAGCAGCCCAGGACAGGCTTGGGAGTGAGAAGCTGTTATTAAAGGAGTGATGACTCCTTCAATATTCTGGGAAGCCCTGGACATTTGACCGCGCTTGGGAATGAATCCTCTTCTCTCCAGAGCTTGTTGTCCCTCTCAGGAAAAACCCTGAGAGCAGCAGGGCTGAGCAGCTCCAGTCTGCCACGGCAGGTTGGACTGGAACATCCATTTCAGCAGCCGTGGGATTCCAGGGAATCTGATGAGCTGGGAATCCTGTGTAAGACCACAAATCCATCCCAAACACTGCTCCTTCAACCTCTCCCTCTGCTCCATCCACCTCCAGTGCCATCTCCTCGTTGCAATATAGAATAACCGAGGCTGCCAACCCCCTGGGATTTTTAGACATCTGTTTAGGTGGAATTTGAACCTTGCTACGAATAAACCATTAAAATGACATTAATAAACACCGGAAAGCAGTAATGATGTGTTACTGCCAGAGGAGGGCCAGTTAAACGAGTTGAAGGCTGACACAGTTTTCCAGGCTCAGGGTTGCACAATGTGCTTGTTTACCTGGAACATTTCTTCTTTCCCTTTCCCTCTTCAGACACACGCACGGGGGACCAAGGGACAGCAGTGAAATTCACCCAGAAATTCCAAATATAGGCTACAATCTCCATTCCCTACAGCTTTATCTTACAGATCACAGCAGTAAATATCCTTCACTTGGAAAATCTTTCCCAAATGTATCAGCTTTTGAGAAATAACTTCTGAGATTTGAAAATTGGGGTACTTGTATCTCACCTGGAGTTCCAATCCTCCTGGTTTATCCTCTTTGTGTGTATATATATTCAGTTTATTTCTCGATTCTAGGACTCATTCCTGTACTTTCTCATGAATCATGAAAACTGAAAACAAGTTTTTCTCCCCTTGATTTTGTAAATCTGTCCAGAACTCTTCTGTTCCTCTTCTCACTGAGTCATTTCAGCCCTTTAAGTTTTTCTTTGGAAGCTTTCCTTTCTCTTTACTTCATGGTGATGACTTCTGCTCTTTAGTTGTGTAATACAGTCCAATGTTGAAAGTCAGGAATTGCCCTGAAAACACAGCTGGAATTAGGAATCAAGTTTAGGGTGCCTGAAGGGAACAACAGCAGGGTTATGTCTGATTGATCTGATAATTCTTATTAATGACAATTCCTACAGTGCTCTGGAATCAGCTGCTCAGAGAAATTCTCCCTGAATTTGTTCAGTGTTTGGGAAGCAGATCCCACGGGGTGCTGAAATCACACAGGTGGATCCAGGCTAAACCGCTGTTCAAGCTCTTTTTGAGAAATCTAAAATCTCTACACTTCCTTTCTCAAAAGCTTTCTCACCTTCCTGATGTGGAAGGGACTAAATGAACACTGCAGGAGGAAAGAAATTGCACTTCAAAAAGAACTTACCCTGGCCATCACCTCACACACCTAAACCAAGACAATTCCCAGGGTGCAGATCCATCCATACTTTCATATCTTGCCAATTCCAATGAAATGAGGATAATTTAGAAAAGCGTAATTATGTTTTAACAGATCAAAGATGAGTGTATTAAGTTGAACTAATTGCAGTGAGGAATTTTGACCTATTTTCTTTGAAGTCTTACAAAAAATGAATTAGGTGAGCCAGTCCCATTTGCACAGGTCAAGTTCAAGATCCTTCATAACATTTTTGCTGCCAACTTATGATTTTGCTATGGACACCAAATAAATTCATTTTTGTTTCAGGATCAAACCATTATCCACACGAGGGGAAAGGAGTCCAAATAATAAATATCTTCCTACTTCTGACGATTGCCTGAATCCAACTATTCCTTTCTGCTACTCTTGCTTCATTTTTTCTCCCACTGAAATCCATTTTGAGGTGGATGTAGATCAGCAGCTTCACACAGATTTATTTACTCATTTACTTATCCACTGCTCAGGATCACAGAAGGTTTCTCTCCAATTAAATAGTGTTTAAGAATATTTTATAGCTTATAAGATGCAGTTTGGACCTAGAAGACAAATTTTATCTGTCCCTCCACAGACTCAAATGCAAACATGCTGAAAAGCAAAGATGATTCTGTGCTTGGGACCCCTCATCTCTATGCCAAAAAATGGGCAGGAAGCTCAGAGGGGAAGCAGAAGAGGAACAATGAGGCTGTGGCATGGTTTGTTTCTGTCTTGTGGATTTGAAAGGAGATTGGATTTATCAACGTGAACTCTGCTCACAGCTTTCTGAGGGGGCAGTGGATGAGTATGGGAGTAAAACTCTGCTGCTCAGTTTCTTCCCTGTCCTTTCTGGCAGGTGGTTTTGGAGATTTCTCTTCTTCCTTCACCAAATCTTCCTTCTAAATCTTAGAAGCAAAAACCAAGCTTCAGCTCAGAAAGTGCCTGTTTTTTCTTGAGGCAGCCAGGAAGTAGGAAAGGAGAGAAGAGAGATGCAGTGATTTATGTGGGCTGTAATTGCCATATCTCCACAGCAGCTCC
Organism: Parus major; assembly: GCF_001522545.3. Taxonomy (NCBI): domain Eukaryota; kingdom Metazoa; phylum Chordata; class Aves; order Passeriformes; family Paridae; genus Parus; species Parus major. The sequence goes on from NC_031782.1 coordinate 2,888,541, forward strand.
ATTCCCTGGCATTGAAGAGATGGAGAGAGGCAGGAGGCATGGCCTGGATCTGCTCTCACATTTATACCAGGAAAGGATTTGTCTCTAGCCATGAGCACAAACCATCAAAGTTACACAACTCCATATTCTGGTCAGTTACACAGAGGGACCATCTTTCTCTCTCTCTCTCTCTTTGTTTCTACCTCATCAAAAAGACTCCAAACCTTTCTACTCCCATTTCCTTCCTCACCTTCCTTGTCTCCATTCCCTTAGGGTCCTACCTTCTACTGACTGACCTTTACCAACAGCAACAACAATAATTATCCTATAATTAGACACTCTAAGTCACGTTGTTCCTAAAGCTGTCAGTGTGGGAAGGAAGCAAGAAGTGCTCAAGGTAAGAGTTTAAGGGCTCCTTCTTCATTGTATCACCAGAGGTATTTGTGCCAAGTCCTTGGCACTTCATTAAGTGGCTGTTGGGGCTCTCTTCTAATTGCATCTCATAAGTAGCTGATTGCAGCTCATGACTCAGTGCTTGTGTCTCCAGACCACAGAGACAGAGAGTGAAGGACACTCAAGGATTCAGATTTCAAGTTCCTGCTGCCAATTAGGGCCAAATTAAACCCTCCAAGCCCATCGTGCCGCCCACGCCGCGTTAGGGGCGCACCTCAGTCTTCTGCTGTCATCCCAGAGCCTGGAATGCACAGCTTTGGTTCAGGTAAATATGTGCAGCTTGTGTGAGATCCAAACACCCAGCAAATCCTCCCTGGCGTTAGAGATCCCTCTGAAACCATAATTCCCACTGTCCCATCAAAACAGGTGGCACTTTGAAATGTTCTTGATGAAATGTTGAAAGGTTTGGAAGCTCAGACCTGGATTAAAGACGGGGTTTGTTTTATCCCCTCTTTGTGATATGGACACTCCACTGAAATTCCTTAGCAAGACATTGCATATAAATATGAAGAAATACATGAATTCCTTGCAGCTGGGATGAGGGATATGTCCACATTTTACTTTTTCTCCTTCTCTTTAGTGTCCTCCGGGATCATCTGTTGCAGAGTAACAAATCCCTCAGCCCTGGCTCTGACCTGAAATGTGCACCAGGGTTTCCATTCTCACTCACTCCATGGCTGTTTCTTCTTCCTCCATTTGCCTGGTAAAAAAAAATAGAAGTTGTTCCCTTTTATTCCTGCAGTTCAATTTTCCCTGGGCACAGAACACTGAGAAATACACAGGATGGAATATCTGACTTTCCCTCTTTGTTGTCCACATTTCACTGTCTTGCTGCTCGGATCAGTTATCCCAACCTCAGTGCAAATATTACTAATAAAATCACACTTTCCCATAATACTCTGCCTCAGCACCGAATTTCTCCTGACTCTTACTCAGGCTTGGTTATTGATAAGCATCAGGCAAAAGAAGGGTCTCTAGGTTAAATCTATATTGCTTTGAATTTCCCTTCCATGCTTAACATCAGACGCCACCAACACATCTTGAACTGATTTAAGGCCCTGGGGTGTTGCTCGGTGCCATTCAAAACACAGCAAGCCACTTTCCATGTGCTGGGGCCACTAGGGCTCGTTAGAATGGCATTTTTAATAAAACTTAAGTGTAACTACAGCATTTTGCGGCTCCACTCTCCAGATAAACCACTACAGACGTCATTCCCCACCTCACCTCCCCTTTTACACACCCACCAGACTTTTGACCAGCCGGCCAAATTCATTCTGGGTGTAAATCTATGGCAATCAGTAACATTCCTTCTGCTTGACACTTATTGTGGGCAAAAGTTTCCATAGGCTTGTTTGCGTATGTGTCTTTTTTTCACTTCCTATAACAAATTAAGTCTTGAAACATAGCCCTGAATGTTATTATTCAGGTGAGGCAATGCAGGAGCATTAAAAACACTTTGGGTTTAGATGCAGCTGGTCTATGTTAGAGCTGTTTTCTGGTCCAGAAAAGGCTGGGCTGTTACTGATGTTTGAAGATTTTCCCTTTGCCTAGAATAATAATTAAAAAAAAAAATACATTTATTCAGTGAAATTTCTTCTGGGCAAGAATATCTTCAGGGTTCAGAAAAGAGCTTTCTGGTGCTAGTGACACAAGACAAAAAAAAGCATAAAGCCAAAGGATGAACTCATTCTCTGTGCCACTGGCCAAAATCAGATTCTGAAAGAATCATCTACAACTCACATAGACAATCCTCAGTCGGTGCAGAGTTTCTTGGGAAGCTTCTCCATGGGAATTGGGGGAACTGCAGGGGAATGACCCCACCAGGACCTGCAGTTGCTGGAGGAGCTTTTCCAGCAGAGAGTTTTGCACTGGGTGCTGCAGAGGGTAAAGCTCTGCATCTCCTCAGCAGGTTTGCTCCTCTGATGACTCCTCTTAATAAATCCCACTGTGCTTTTAGTTTTCTGTCAGACTCTGGGTGTCACACCTTGGACAGAAGAATCAACACATGGATTCCCTGGAAGTGAAGCCTGGGGGATTTGGATAAAGAGCCTGAATCACACTTTCTTCACCTCTAGAGACTCCCATTTCAAGCTCTACAGCCCCCTGAGGTCAGAATTCTGCTGTTCCCAAGTGGTTTTGCACTGATCAGCAAAGACCTCTGTGAGATATTTTTCACCCAAGTACCATCTTACACTTCCTGATGGAAGGAGAGATCATTCCTTTACCTTCATCAGCTCCTGGCAGATCCTGTGGAGTATTTTTTTTTGGCAAGGACTTTACAGACATCTCCAGACCCACAGCTCCTGGCAGGGATTTAAACATCACAGGGATCAATATATGAGGCTGATTGTGTGGTGGATGTGCTGTTCCCTCCTCTTTCCCATCACAAGCCTGTCCCTGCTGAAGGGAAGGGAGGTGTGAAGTGTGTGGCAGTGCACACCCCAGGGCAGCAGCCAGCACCACCATTCCCAGCTCCCAGCGTCTCCACGATGCTGTTTAATACCAGACCAATGAGGTGAATAAAACCTACAAAAGTTTATAGTGTGTAAATTACTGTTGCACCCTGCCCTCTGCCTCTGCGCTGAACTGAGAGGGATAAATGGAAACAGTCCCCTTCCCTGCCATGGCAGGAGGACTTCCAGGAGCTGGAGGAATTCCTGGCCAGTTATATAGGGGTGGAAAGCAGCAGGAAACGTCCCAAGCAGTTCTGGCTCTTGACACCTCATCCTCTGAACATCCCACTCCCAGGCACTTGTGGAAAGAGGCTGTGCTGGAGAGCCTTGGCTTGAGGCCACAACTCTCCAGCACCCAGAGCCATGGGGCTGAGCAAAACCGTGGCCTTTGAGGGCCAGCAAGGAGGCAAAGCAGCAAATAGGGGTGACAAGCAGCTAATTTGGGATTTGAGCAGGGTACAGAGGGAGGAAAACAAAGCTCTTTGGATTTGGGCTCTGCTGAAGGCTGGGCACCACCAGTGCTGCTGTTTTGCCTCTTGTCAGCCTTCAGAAATGTCCCTGTTGTGTAACCTGGATAGCTGCTGGCCATCCCCTATCTCACATATTTGAGAAGACTGGAAAATTCTGTTCCAGAGGATCTAAAAGCGCTGAGGGAACGTGCCATTGGAGACAGGCATCTACAACTCAGCTCAGCACATGAGCAGCCCTGGCAGCTGCCGTGTTATCTTTGGAGCCACTGCTCACTCTGTCAAACTGAAAACACGACAAAACATTTGAGCAAACGCTGAAACTTTTATGATCTCTTGGGGGGGAAAAAGAAGTTTCAGATAGTGTAATCTGATGAGTGTGGTACAGATGGAGAGATAGACAATGCCTGTTAGAAGATGTATCTGCCTGTTATAAAATGAGGAGAGAGAGATCTGGCTCCCTGTTTCACCCTCACATCTGCGAGCACAGATTCCTTTAACCATTCCTTTAACCATTCCTTTAACCATTTCTTTAACCATTCATTTAACCATCCTTTTAACCATTCCTTTAACCATTTCTTTACCCATTTCTTTAACCATTCCTTTAACCATTCATTTAACCATCCTTTTAACCATTCCTTTAACCATTTCTTTAACCATTCATTTAACCATCCTTTTAACCATTCCTTTACCCATTCTTTTAACCATTCGTTTAACCATTTCTTTAACCATTCCTTTAACCATTTCTTTAACCATTCCTTTAACCATTTCTTTAACCATTCCTTTAACCATTTCTTTAACCATTCCTTTAACCATTTCTTTAACCATTCATTTAACCATTTCTTTAACCATTCCTTTACCCATTCCTTTAACCATTCTTTTAACCATTCCTTTAACCATTTCTTTAACCATTCCTTTAACCATTCCAAACCCTGCTGCTGGAAATAGGACCTGAGCAAGGGATAGAGGCACTTCCTGAAACAGCTGCTCATTCTCCACGAGTGTGGGAGAAGCACAAAGCTGACCCTGGGTGCTCAGTCTGATTTAGCAATTATTGCCTTTGCACACGTGATTTCATTTTCTGTGCCTCAGTTTCCCTGTTTGTAAGACAGCAAAATCGGTTGCATCATCGAGCGCTTTGGTATTGAAAGAATGTTCTATCTAGGGAAAGGTTTCACTGTTCTCATATTTCTGGGTGCGTAAGAGGTCACTGGAAGTTTAAGGAAGCTTATTGAAGTGTTAGTTAAAAATAGTTAATGATGCAAAAATAAAAAAAAAAAGGTAACTCGGAAACATCCAGGGGCTATGTTTTAAAAACAAACGAATGCACAGCCATAGCAAGCAGCCAATACCTGCTGAAGCGAGGTGTTTCACAGTGCTACAGCTGGGGCTGCTCCTGCTGAATCCAAGGGAATTGTGAGTGCTCAGGCTGTTCCAGGATCAGACCTAGATCCATTTATTTCATTGCAAAGGGGAGGGGGACTCCCAGGAGCAGCTCCAGCAATGGGGACGCCTCACACACAATCCGAGGGCTGTTCTGCTGAAAAAGGGCACAGAAACATCAAGTTAAAGGTCATCGCTGCGTCTTTCATTTCCCTCCTCTGCAGCCCGGGATTTCATCTCCAGACTTTCTGGGAATGGCTCTGCTCGTGTGCCGGAGCTCCGGCTGCGTTTCGCTGACGAGCAAAGAGCTCCTCGTGCAGACACTTTGCACAGGCAATTAGCAAAGTAATTGAGAGCTGCTCGGGATGAAAGGTGTAATGCACACACACGATTATTCACCATTTTCATTACATGCCGTATCCGGGAAGCTGCTGGAATGGAATGCAGCGAGGCACTCGGTGATGAGGTAACTGGGAATGACCTGCTTTTCCTCATTTACATCTGACTCAGAGCCATTTGAATACTCTGCTTTATGTGTGATATTGCCTTATTACTTTTACAACACCCCGGAGAAGACGAGGAGAGCCAGCAGGTCTCTGCCCTCCAGAGGTTGTTTTATCAGAGAGAAAATGAGTGGAAGGTAATGCACAATAGGGAGGAGATGGGTGGAGAGCTTCAGATGGTTGGACTGCAGTATAATCATTATTATTAAAGTCCTCATGGATATCATGGGAGAAATTAGTCTTAGGTAAGGATTTGAATGGAATGAGACCAGCTGCTCAGCAGGCCAGAATTGGGAAGCTGTTTAAGCAGAGAAGGGTGGTGTAGTGAAAAGGTTGGCTATACTTATTAATATATGCATATATATACATTTTTATGTGGCTATATCCAGATTTTCTATATAAGGTTCTATAGAAGACGATGATAATACCCAGCTCAGGCTGTAAAGACAGGGCTAAAATAGATGTCACACCTTCATTTAGGAAACAGTCCATCAAACCTGATCTTCTTAAGGTTGCTTGTCAATTTTTAGGATCAGGTTTTCAGAGCAACTGGGTAAAACCTGGCTGTATCTGAACGACACCGTTTTGAAAATCTGCCTCTCAAACTCCCGTGGGGAATTGTTTTGCTACCTGCATGAGATGTTTTGTTTTGGTATCCTCATCCTGATTAAAAAGTGTCAGTTAAAAACCCAGGGCTCCCGAAGTCCTGAATCCTTCCCTGGGCAGAGCACGACATCCAACACTAAAGCTCTCTCTTGTGGTCCTGCCATGCAAACACAAGTCCTTCGTTAGAGGCAAACTCGGCTCAGAAACTACTTCAGCAAAACACCAAGCTCGTCAGGAACTGAGAAATCACGTCTTAATTTTCTGTTAATTAAGCTGACAGTTTCTATTCCTAATTTTAAAAGGAGGATGTTTATTATGGAAATTATTGGCACCTCTTACTCTTCTCACACCAAACGTGCTACCAGAAAAAAAATCTCTTCTTTTAAATGAGAGGTTGAATTTTTTGCTGCTGTTGCCGAAATATTAAAAAGGCTGATTCAGGTGCTTACAAACACAACCTTCCCATTGTGCTGGAATATCCAGCTTCCACTTCCAAGAGTCATTTTGCCCTGGCTACCTTTGATTTCCCAGATTGAAACCTCTCTTTTGCATTTACGTGCAGAGCCACGAGGGCCGGGAGAGCCTGGGAAGGGCAGGGACAGGGAAAACAACTGGGCACCCTTTGAATTTGCAAAAGCAGAACCTGTTCCCTGCAGATGAAAGCTGATTCACGGGACATTTTTTCGACAGCCAGCACTGTCTGTGCTGATTAAGGAATTGTGTGATCAGATAGAGAAAGTGGCAGGGAGCTGCTGTCTCATCTCCTGGTGGGGTTTCTGCCGCTGGGGATCGGCCTCGTCTGAGCCACTTTGTTCTGGCACCAAGCTGGGCTCACGTTTGGCCTTTCCTTGTCCTTGGCCAGAGGGGAACCCTGAGCAAAACTTCAGGAGGAAATCTGGATTAGTTTACAGATGCTCCTTAAATGCCTGGGGGTGGACAGAAAGTCTCATTTCCCAACTGATCGGGAGTGTGGAGGTGAAAGGATGGAGCTGCCTGGCCCCAGGTGGGGAGCTGATGGCAGGGAATGTCTCACATGGGGAACATCCCTTTCTGGGCAGGGTTGAGGTGATGCTGGATTTGCTTTTACTCCTGAAAAATGAAGGGGTGAATAAAAAATCTTCCAAAGTGACAGAGCCATGAGGAAAATGTAAATGTTTCCTTGCAGTAACACAACAAACAGGACCTTTAATCAGCAGGATGAGCTGCAAGATCTGAGGAAACCCCTGAGCCCGACCAAAGTGACATGGAAAAGTATGAAAATGGTACATGAGGCAAGTTTTTGGGAGAGTTCAGGCTTTGAAGACGGATGGGGCGAAGCAGGGGTTGCATTTCTTGGCTGCCATCTGGAATCAAAACCACCCACCAGTGTCCCTATCCCCCTCCCAGGACCTGCTGGAAGTCACCCCATGGGCTTCAGTGACTGTTTTCAAATCCCCACAGGGACTCTGATCCCAGACAAAGCAGCCTCAGCAATGATGTTTTTGTCCCTTCCTGTTGAACAGAGGGAAAATTCCACCTTTATGATGCACTCAAACAAAGGACTCTCTCCTTCAGAGCTTATAATTGACATATAATTACATAAAATCACATTAATGTTATGACCCTGGAAGCTCTCAAACAGAGAATTTCATGGGAAGTTTTGAAATCCTAAAACTTCTCATTTTCTGGAGAGTTCAGGAAAAAGAATAATGTTTTCAATATATATTTTTCAAGAGTTTTATGAGAACTGGAGTGCCATGGACTTACTGTTTTGTCTTCCTTTTTTGTTATTCCACATCACAAAATGAATGGTGTTTAGATAATTTCCCTTTTTCTGCTTAGCATTTACTGCATATTCCAAACATGGTCAATTTTGGAAAGTTAGAGATTGACCAAGTAGATAAAATGTGAATAAATATTAAAATTATTTTCTCTCCTGATAAGAGCAATGCTTAAAAACAAAAATTGTGCAGGTTAGTTTTTGACAAAGAAGACCCAAATCATCTATTTCATCATTTGTTTGTTTACAAAAAAAACTAACAAACATGTAAAATAGAAATAAAAGCCTTTAAAGTGGCAAATTCCAACCAGCTCTCATTATCTAAACTATGGAGGGTCACCTAGAGATGAACAGAGTTGATTTTTTAATGCAAACACAGGCAGGACCAGGCTGCACTTTGCCTTACTGCAAAGCCAGTTATTAAAACTCATTAGGTTTTGAACAAGGCTCCTTTTTTTTTTTCCCCCTCATTGTTTCTAAAGAAACAATAAATTTTCCTGGACAATTAGAAAATGACAATTCTGAAGGACTGGAAGAATGGGTCTGCTGAATGAATCACAGGCATACCTGTGACTGCCTTGGTAGAAAGGAACAATTCTAAAAAACATTTTTGCAGGGCTTCATCCTCTGAATCATCAGCTGCTTTTGATGGCAACTAACACCAAATTGGGCTTATTAAGGGTGAGGAAGCGCTGAGCCTCTGCCAGGGCTGGATTCTTTTTCTTGTGTGGATGCAAAATGCACTGGAGGTGTTTGGGAATGGCTGAACATGCAGGAGCTTGATAGTGGGGTCACAAAACCAGAGCTAGCAGGCATGCCAAAGGAAAATTGGGAATGCTGCTGACTCCTTTGGAAAATCAAGGCAGAATGGAAGGTGGTTTTGGTCAGGTTTCTTTAGAAGTTAATTTACCAAAACATCCAGTCAAGAAAAGAAACATGGAAAAACATGAGAATCCTCCATTATTGTGACAGGGTTTTTCTTCCCTGAGCTGGGAGTTGAAATTCTCAAACCTCACCAAGAAAGCATCACACCCCAACACCAGTGGACAGCCAGGGCTCTCTGAGGGCTCCAGACCAAGTTCTCTGATTTAAGGTGGGGATTTTCAGGAGGAAAGATAAAAATAGGCTTTGAACTTCTCAAATGCCAAACATGTTTGTGAGCAGGTTGGGTCTGTGCTGCTGTCACCACGTGGCTGCTGCTCTGGGGAGCCAGGCTGGGACTGGCAGGCACAGAACCTTCATGGCTGCTGAACTCACTCAAAACCTACCCAGAGCATGGAAAAATGGGCAAATTTATCTCCTGTTATGGGTTAAATCTGTTCAGCTCCCAATCTGTAGTTGGGGAAGTCAACTGGAGCTGCCTTCCAATCCTCTTCCTGCAGTCACAAATATATGTGACAATTATATGTTGTCCCCACAAAAAACCCTAGCCAAAACAAAGGAAAATCAAATCAGAACTAAAACATGCTATTATAATCAATCCAGCCATTGTCTTTTTTGTAAATATCCCTTCCTGCCCTCACTTAAAGCCTTTTTTCTTCCTCGTGGCAGAAAATCTCAAACCACAGAGATGTGATTTTGACAACTCTTGTTCCCATTCTTTTATGAAAGCCTGAAATTGTTGTCCCAAGACCTACTCTACAATTTCCCTGGAAATTATTATGAATGGCAGGGTTAAGAAAAGAGCTAACAAAGAGATTATTATAGCTATTATTAATGTATATATTCAGCCAGACGTTTGGAGAGGAGATCTGGTTTTTCTTCTTCGTCCTGCAACACCCCATGAACAACTCACGTGTGTTGGTGGAATGTTGTGCCTGCTGAGAAAAACCCATAGTTCATCTTGAAAAACTAATCCTTGTGTTTTGCCAGAAATGAAGGAAACTGCAAGCAAACAGCTGTAAAGTTGAGGAAAGGTGATTTAAATTTACCAATAACAGCATCTTCATAACTGTTGACTTTTGAAAGTATGAGAGGAATGAAAGGGAACGTTCCCTTGGTTTCGTTCCCTGGTGCCATTCCTCATCATAATGTAATTTAAGTGCTGCCTTTTATATTGTTGCTTTGCAGGTTGCCTGTTTTTAAAGGTACACTGTCACATAAAATCAAACAATGCTTTACCTCTGCAGTGAATAACACTTCCAACTACTAAAACTGATTGTTAAAATGTCATGTTAGTACGTTCCATAAATCACCGCTGAAATCCTGACCTTGCTGAAATCAATAGAGGTTTGCCACCAGCTCCCATGGGGCCAGAATTCAGCCTCCAGGCTTGATGGATATCCAGAGTGAACAATATCTCCAATTACTCTCTTAGGTTGGGCAAGTGCATTCCTTGCTCCCATTCCTTTCCTGCTTTCACAGTCCCTCACATCTTGAAGGGGGCACTTGGGCTGCTCAGTCCGAGGGGCTGCCGAGGGTCGGGCTGATGGATGGTGCTGAGGAGCCTCTTCCTGCAAACACTTCAGCACATCCAGAGCTTTATCATCCCCCTGGAGCCACAGCCCAGCTTTGACATAAATGACAGAGCTGTGGCTGAGGTTATTGCCCATTTTACATCCCCCATGTCTGGTGCAGGAACAAAGTACAAAATGTTTTCTTTTTTCATTTACTCAGGGAGTGAGTAATAACCTCAGTACTTATTTCTGTTGCTTTAGACAATGAAGGGAAAATATTTTGCTCTTTGTTTGTGCCCAAATCACTCTAATTGCCTCCTGGAAAGTCTACTTCATAAAAGGAAAACACATTTGAAAGTGGAGCTGGTAAGTTCATCACTCAGAGATTGAAAAAGCAGCGTTTGTTCCTCTAATCAAGCTTTCCAGGTCGATGTGTTCACCGCAGTGTGTTTACTCATGCTTCATCTAATTCAGATTTAAATAGTTATCACATGTCTATTTAAGACCATTCCTTAAAAATTAAAGAACCCATGAAAACTTTCCAGATTTTACCTCCCTGTAGCTCTGGCAAGTTTTGGCCCAAATTTGGTGGTTTTTACTTTATTGCACATGAGATTTAAGAGCAGGAGTGGGACAAGGAAAAAGCTGCACATCACATCAGGACATTAACCCTGGGTCTTCCTTTAGGACTGTCATCCTGGCAGCCAGGGGAGAGGTTTTTCTCTGTGTGCTGCTGTTTAAAAAGGGAATGTGAGCAGCACCAGATGCATGTGGCAGGCGAGGTGCCGCAGGCAGCGCTGCCAGGACTCCTGCAGGTACGCAGGGCAGAAGTGAACACTTCAAAATGCTTCTCAACACAAGTCCCAGGGCTTATTTCATTGCCTTCCCAAAGCCTGGAATCAAACACAGAGTGTATCGGATGTCTCCAGCAGCAACTCTACTCATGCACTCTTGTAAATCTCCCTCGTAATCCCCCTGCTGCTGACACTTTATTAGCCAGGCATTCCGGGCTGTGCTTTACTGGGGCACCTCTAAGTGATTGCAGATGGGAGCTGTGCTGGGTTCAGATGTGCTACCAGAGAGCTCTCTTCATATTTTCCATGCTCTGCCTCGTCTGTCAGATTGGTTTTAACCCTGTTGCCTTCAGGATGTTTCTTACCTCAGCCAAGGTGCCAAAGGTGGATGGGACGCGTGGGTATTTTCATGGGTGTGAGGCTACTCCTCTCTGCTGATCCAGGGAAATTTAAAAGCTCCCTGCATGAAGAAATGCTGGACAGGGTGAGGAGATGTGCCAGTGTCCCAGAGGGAAGCTGGGAATTGCACAGAATTGCTGCTCAAAGCAGCAGAGATCCGAGGTGATGGATCCACCGCGGAGTTCCGTGTGCTAGGCCGCAGCTCCGCTCTCAGCAGGCCCCAGTGCACAGGGAAAGCCCCTGGATGAGAGGAACTTTCTGGATTTAAAGTCCCTGTGAATGCCACGTTAACAAAAAAATCCAGAACATTGCATCCAGGCCTAGATCTGGGTCTCTGCTCTGAGCTGCCCCACGTTTTCAGTGGAGGATTCCAGGTTTTCTGGAGGATGAGCTGTGCTTTGCCTGTAACCCCTCCTGCCATAGCGAGGCGAGCACAGACAGCGCTGCCTCATTTCCCATCCAGGATTAACCCAAATATCACTGCACACCCACAGGAAAGAATACTGAAAAATCACTACTTTATCCCCCTGTGCCTTTCAATAGCAGAACTTTGATAGATATTGAACACAGGCTGGAGATTTGGGCTGCCCAACTGGTCTTTCAATCTTATGTTGCAAATCCTGCCTAATGAGCACGAGGTCCACAGTGTTGGGCTGGAAAAACTGTAGTTCCCACATTCTGAGCAAAAAGGAGTGGGCAGCACCCACTGCATTAATTTTGTTTTTCTGTTCAATTGAAAAGCAAATCAAAGCTCTGCACTGCTTGTTTTTCTGAAATCATAAATGCGACATGGAATGTGCTTATCCCTGTGATGACCTTGCTCAGCTGAGGTAATGGGAATTGCAGATGGGCTCTGCAGTGCTTCAGAATTAACAGCTTTTGGGGAGGAATGGCTTTTAGCATTTCAGGTTGGAGAAGCAATGCTGGTTAGAGGAAGTGGTGCTAGAAATTCCCCAGAGATGAGCAACTTTCACAGCACTACCCAGTGGATCTGTTGTTCCAGCATATTCAGAATCTTAAAGAAGGAATTTTAAAAATCAAGGCATGGCACCTGTGTCTTTTAAACCATTAATTTATTTAATTGCTTTGCCTGAGAAATGTTTGCCACAACCATTGAAACAATGTAAGGTAGGCTCATAATTGCTTAGTGAAACGTATACAAGTGTTTTTATAGCAGCTATTTTCCAGAAGCTCTGATTTCTCTGGTTAAATTGAGTGTAATAAAGACAGCAAGTCTGTGACAGACAAGTTGTAGCACCTGTGTTTCCAGATGGAACACAGGAGGAAAGGTTTGCTCATCCTGTTAACTGAGTCCTACGAACCCACATTGCCCAGAATAAGCAGGTGCCTATCAAAGCAGAGCTCTGGGAATTCTTCTTGTGATTCATGCTTTTTCCATCCATCCAAACAAGCTCTGCTAAGCTGCTTGACTCCATAAACTGGACTGCACAAGTAATATGATGAAAAGCATCATAATTTATATCCCAACAAACATATGTCTTCCATATTGATACGTTAGCAAGTCCCAGACTTTGGCTCAATGATTTGGCCAAGTCAGGCACTTGTTTTGCTGTGGTTAATGTGAATTTGTTCCCCACATATGGGCAGCAGTTCTCAGCAAGACTCACTGCATTATCATGGAGGATTAAATTCACATAAATTAAACATGCAGCCAACAGTGGCTCTTTTATTAGGAGAACATTGTTTGTGCGTGATTACAGACAGATTTTCAAAGGAAATCAGCTCCCAGCTAGATTCCAGAAGGAACAGGCTGATTTTTAAAGCAACTCAACATTTTGGATGCTGAGCTCCTGAACATTTGGCCATGAGGATCATTATATTCCATCCATAGCTCATGGTAATATATTGGCTGTGAGATCTTCAGACATTCCTTATGATCCCATATTTTGCTTTCCATGAAGACATATTTCTTCAGGTTGAGAGGGGAATAAAACTTTTTTCAGTGTTGCAGGACATCAGGGAGATGCTTGTATCTTGTTCTTATAAATACTTCTAATCTCTGTAACCAAATGCATTTTCTGGTGGTGTCAGCAGAGTATTTTATAGCTCACGACATCACTTATCCTACCAACTTTCTGGACCAAATGTATATTATAGAGATATAAAAAACAGAAGAAGACTGAACTTTTGCAGTGAGTTGCTGTAAACCATGTAAGTTTATGCTGCTGCTTAGCAGAACTCATTATCTGTATGTCAATGGTCCTTAAAAACTCTTGATTTTTCTTCAGCTGAAAAGATAAAAACTTTGTGTATTTGGTGGGAAAAACTCACCTGTATTTTCTTCCAGGGTGTGGTTTCTTTAATATTCCCTTTTGGGAGCAGCAGATTTCTGGTAAGATGGAAATTTGCCTCTCTAGGAAACATCTCACTGAGGTCACACCTTGAGTGCTGTGTCCAGCTCCGGGCCCTTCACTTCAGGAGAGACATTGAGGGGCTGGAGCATATCCAGGAAAGGGATCAGAGCTGAGGAAGGGGCTGGAACCCCAGGAGAGGCTGAGGGAGCTGGAGAAGGGGCTCATCCTGGAGAAAAGGGGAATCAGGGGGGACCTTCTGGCTCTGCACAACTCCCTGCCAGGAGGGGACAGCCAGGTGGGCTACCATGACATGAGGAAACAGCCCCAGGCTGGGCCAGGGGAGGCTCAGGGTGGACAGCAGCAGGAATTTCCCCATGGAAAGGGAGCTCAGGCACTGGAAGTGCCCAGGGAGGGCTGGATCCCATCCCTGGAGGTGGCACTCAGAGCTCTGGGCTGGGGACAAGCCGGGGATGGAACACAGGCTGGGCTTGATGATCTCAGAGCTCTTTTCCAGCTTTAGTAATTCTGTGATCTCTTAGAAATTTGTCAGTGAATTATGGGCACCTTCATGTGGCAGATGTGGATAAAGACAGTTCAAAGGTAAAAAGTAACATAATCCACTCTGCTCAGGTATTTTTGAGGCTTTGGGGGGCATGGGTGGGAATTTCACGTTATTGAGCACCAGTCCTGCAAGATATTGCAAACAGGTCCCCAGCATAATGGATCTTAATAAATCTGCTTCCTTAAGATTTTCCATAATTATTGTTGGATCTACTTTTGCTCTCATGTCAGCAGAAAATGAGGCATGAAGATTGAGGTCCTGCTGAACCTGGGAAACAGATGTAAAATTGCTTTGCTTATTTATGCAGGTTTTAATCAATGATTTCATACCTGAAGAACGCCTCCAAAACTCATCCTCCACCACATCAGATCAGAAAACGCCATGTTCCTATGGAAGAATCTCAAAATGAGAATTATTTTCCAATTTTTGAAGCCTTTCTTCAGATTTCCTGCTTTTCTTCCCTGCCGTGGCCCCTGTTGAGAAGCGTTGGGTAATGCCTAACCTAAATGTTGCTTTAGTCACACACCAGCAGTCACCCAGAAACCATCGAGCGTTATTAAAGTGCCGTCATTTCTCGTTGGGATCCATCAATTATCAAGACTGATGGGGGGAAGGTTCAGCCAAGGTTAGAGGCTGTGTGTGTCTCTGGCCCACGGGGAGCTCTGTATCATTGCTCTGAGCCAGCAGAGAAGGCACTGTGGGTTTGGTTGCTCCCAGGGCCATAAATCCAGGGAATGTGCAAGTTCCAGTGATTCTCAACTCTCCTGTAGGAATAAGGAGGGAAGGAGGAGAATCACCAGCTAATGTCAGCTTCCCAGAGCAGCTCTCTGACCTGCAGAACATCATGAAGTTTGTCCCTAAGTTGGTCCATTTCAACCTTACTTGTTTACTCTTTATTTACAATTCCCTTCTGAGGTGTTTTCTTCTTTTCTGCGCATTTCTCTTTCCATCACTCTTCCATTTGGCTCTGGCTCCACCAGACAATCCCTGAGCCCCAGGGCCGTGAGAATGATGAGGATCAGGAAGGGCTGAAGGTGAACAAAGCCAGAGGGGAACTTCAGTCCTTGTGCCAATGCCCTTCCCAGCCTTGCAGTTCTGCCCCTCATCCCCAGCTCTGCTGGAATTACAAACACTTCCACACAGCTCTGGAAAAAGAGAAGGGCTTCTTCCTCAGGTATCCACCCTCCACATATTAATCTAATTTTTACAGCTAGTGCAGAATTTGGCTGTAAATTGAAAGGTACTTGCAGGTCTGCACAAAGGGATTCCAGCTTCCACCAGGTTTACCCTCACCTGGAGATGGAGTCTGGTTCTGCCAGCCTGGGTTTGGCTGAACTCTGGCTTCTACCACATGACTCCAAGTAATAAATGGGATGGGATTGCACAGAGTCAGAGGGTGAAGAAAACAAATACCAATTTTAAAGTCTTAGGGGACTGTCTATTATTATAATGAGAAAGTGGAAACCTAATTAAAACAAAAGTTATGAAAAGCAATTTCACAATTTCCTTTCATTTGCCAATAAAAACATTTAGATTATATATGACAGCCTAGCATTTGCTCAAAAGCCAGAATCCAAAATGTCTCAATATGAAGATGTATTAGTAGAAAATATTTAATCTCATCCAGCCTCTAAATTCAGATGTGAATCATGAATCCTTGCAAATTTCCCTTAACAGCTGTATGTTAAAACCTTTCCCAGCTGTTATAAGTCTGTTCATTTTTCAAAGTTATTAAAGGATACACCCCCTCTAATAATTTACAGATCATGGTGAAACACAAAAGGTTTATGTATTTCAACAGAAAGCTATTTTGCATTTACAGTTCTGTACGAGAGAAGGGTTTGTTATTTCCCCTGAGGCTGATCAATACTAGCAGGAATAAAAATGGTGATAACTTCGAAGAGTTCTTTGAAAAACTTCCAGGACTTCAAACCCTGAACAAAAAGTAAATGCAAACTTAAAATAAGTTAAATTAAGTAAAATGTGATTTGAAAACTTTTAACCATCACCTCTGCCAAACCCAATAAGCCCTTTTTAATGTGGCTGCAGTGACTTGAACTGGATCAGAGCAAGCAAAGCAAGGAATCCATGAGAATGAATTCATTTAATGCAGGGAGAAGGTCCTTTTGAGACCTTGTTCCAAGCACAGTCAGCTGCCAGTTCTTCAACCAGCTCCAGAATGGAATTAATACTTTGGGGGATGGCACTTGGAGCTCTCTGAGTCCTGAGTTTTTGGATATAAAGGACTTCCCTCCACAGGTCAGACATATCCAAGCGGGAACATCCTTTTTTCCTTCAAAATTTGGTGAACCATATGGGCTTGAGTTTGTGAAAAACAGTAAAATTGCTGATTTTTGTATCTTGCCTTTGAACTTATTTAACACTTATTTCTTAACTATTAAAAATTATTTTTTTAAAGAAGCATTTGCCAGACTTAGCAGAAGTTGGTGCAGCATCCTCATATTTGAGTTTTGCACTCTTTTTTTCCCTGTGAAGATCAGTGTAACGATGTTTCCCACTCATTATAAGCACCATCATTTTTCTTCAATGAAGAAGGAAAACAGAAATGCTAGAACACTGATCCTGTCAGAATTTGATCCCATCACCCTCTCTTCTCTTATCCAAAGCTTTGAGGACACATGAAATTATCTATCTCCTTAAAGCAACAGTTCCTCCACATCTCTGGGCTACAAGTAACCATTTTGTTTATGCAACTGCTGCTGATTTTATCTCTATCAGTGCCTGGCACTTCCTCAAATTTGCACACAGATTGTGTGCTGTGTCCCTGAAGAGGAGCAACAGAATTAGTGATCACTTGAAAGAGGTTTGGTTTAAGCAAATTGCTTTGCTCAGAGGGAATCACTGGGTAGAATCCCTTTTCCAGCACAATATCCAAGTGCTTTTACCTACAAAGATGTCCCTCCTTCAAGGTTTTCCCTCACCCATTATGGAGCTTCTCCAGCTGCAGCAAATGAAGCAGAGATTTTATAATCCACTCCTTGCTTTGATGTTTAGCCCTGCCAAAGCCCCAGAGCCGTTCTATGCTGGGTCTCAATGAGGCGGCTGTGCTGCGATCTCTGCACACAGAGCAGCTCAAAATGCTCACAGAAGCTCTAAAACTCTTTTTTTCCTTACTCTGAGTGCTTGACTTCGCAGCCTCAATAAGCTCTGAGTGTGGGGAGCAGAGCTGACTTTTCTTTTTTGGTGAATTTCCTGGGTAAACTGAAAATGCAGGAAAATCAGAGTTCTGTTCATGTGGGTGGGAGGTGCATCCATTGGGATCTGCCACCTGAGCCAGCAGCATCCCTGAGAGCTGCAGGATTCCAGCATCCTTTGCATGGACCAGGACTGACAGAAGATGAGGCATTTCTTGGCTTGCTGTAGGTTTTTTTTTGAGAGCAGGGACCAGGAATCCCAAAGTAAAAGAGATTCAGGGTATTTCCATTGAGAAAAAAACTCTTTACTCTGTCCCCTCACCCCTGTCCCTTCAGCAACTCAAATCCCAGGATTATGTAGGTGCATTCACCCAAATGAAGGGTGTTAATTGTCAATGAGTCACTTAATTAGCCCCATATGACTGCAGATAAAATACCTCAGTGTATTACAGTGCCAGCAGCAACAGAGCCATGATGCTCTGAGGACACAGCAAGGCAGGGTTGGTAGGTAAAGCCAATGTTTGTTGTTTTTTTTTTATTAAGCCAGCTGATGCAATTGGAATAATCTCCTAGTTGCACATAAATGAGGTTTTGGCTTATCCAGGAACTGTTCCAATTGATTTAAAGTTGTTCAGAAATAATCTACTTAATCAGGGCCAGAATGCTTAGTACCATATAAAATAGATCCCTATCTCTGAAAATCTGATTACTGGTTTATTCTGGTTAGAACTTAATCCATGACACACAGTTTGTATTTTATCTGGAGGAACAGCCCAGTAGCCACTCTAAACCTTTTATTGGCCTTGCTTATAACTTGTGTATTTTAGGTATTTTCAGCCTGTGATCTCCAGACCAGGTGGTCTGGACTTCCTGGTGTCCACACAAGTTCTGGACACTGGGCTGTTGTCCCTTAGTCCATCTGTGTTCACCAAAGAGGAACCCGGATGGTTCCATTCCTGGAGGTGTCCAAGGATGCCTGGATGTGGCATTCAGTGTTCTGGGTTGGGTGCCAAGGTTTGATTCTCAGTGATTCTGTGAACCATCATCTTTTAACCCTGGGTTTGGATTCCTTTTTAATTTGGGCAGAAAATTCTGTCTAGAAAACCAGTTTCCAATGGAGCTGTGTCCATTAAGGGGGTTTAAGGGTGTCCACTCCCAGGATCTGGCTTAAATCCATTTTGAATTGCGTTGGTTGGTTACTAATCTGATACAGAAATCAACTGGATGCCAAACTGCTCCTTGAAACAGCTGGAAATTCCAGTGGAATGTGTTAAAAATTCAAGAATTGAAGTATCCTAAATAGCCCCTTCTGAAAATAAAATATTCTGTTCTGTTGTCAATCTGCCAGACTGAAACAAGCTCCAGTAATTTCTGTGTCAGTGGCATTGTGTCATGTAACTGCTGCAAACTTCTTTAAACAAATTTTTGAATGCAAACAGGTTCATGGAGCAAGGGGGAAGGTAAAATGAGAGAATAATCTGGGATTACTGAAACAAGCCCTGCAACTGTCGAACCCTGAGGAAAGAGAGAGCTAACACGCTTCATCTAAACCCTCCCATAAAAACTGGGGGTAATTAGAGGCTTAGATTTATTGAAAACAATGGGAAAAAAAATCATAATTACCTTTACATATTTTTCATTCGTGGATAGAAAGTGATCCCAGTAATTTGGTGTTCAGTGAGCAGGGCACGTTTTGCATTGTTGTTCCTCCACTGTGCCTTTCTGAGCAGAAGTGCTCCAGGGAAACCCTGCTGAACAGGTCTGTTCTTTTCCTTTTTAAATTTTGCAGCAATTAGCAAGCATTTCACGGGCCATTTCGGTCCCATAATGTGACTTGGCAAAATAGTGCCCAGATCAAAAATAAAGGGTTGCGAAATACATCCTTGTTCTAGATGGGAAAGGTTTCCTTCAAATGGGAAATGTCCTGGAACAAAATCCACCTCAGCTGAAGACATTTCCTTCTCAATTATTTTTACCCAAACCCAAAGGAGAAACCGATCCTGGGAAAAACCTCTGTTAGAAACCTCTGTGAAAGTCATTGCAGAGCAGAGGGAAGGCTCAGAAGAAACCTAAGGATCCCTCTCATACATGTGTGGATGAGGAAGGTGGAACAGAGCAGCCAGAGCCCATGAGGGCAGACATCCAAGGCCTGGGGCAGAGCTGGGGCAGCCCAGCCATATGAGAAGCGGTCATATTTCAAAATAGGCAAGTCCAGCATAATCCTGCTTATGAAATGCAGGTGGAGCATAATTCAGAGTTTGTGGTTGGAGCTTTAAAAGTCATTATCTTTTGGTTCTGCGCTCTGTGGAGAGCGACCGCCTCCTCGTACGTCAATGGCGGGATGCTCTGAGCAAATGGAGCTCCGGGCTTCTGGTGGCTGAGCACAGGACGATTCTCCCCTCTGGAATCTGTCAGAGTCCTGCAGCCTGGATAACCTGAGTGATTTGGTTTTCCAGCCTCAGTGCACATCTCCTACGCCAGGCGTTTTATGACTTTCTCCTGAGCGAGAGCAATGTGGTTTGGGAGATAAGATCTGCCTCGGAAAGAACAACCAACGCTGGGATATGACAGCGAAACTTAAGAAGCGCTGACAGATTAAAAATGTTTTGTTCTTCCTTTTCCAAATCCTGTAGCAGTTCAGACCTGTCCCTGTACCTGTCCTTTCTTCCTGGGGAGCCCTGGTAGCTTCATGCTAAGCAGAGATTCTGTGCCATGTCCCCTGGTCATGCTGGAGGTTGAGGTGACAGATTTCCGCCTGATACATAAAAATGCCACCACAGAAATGTTTCTGGAGAGGTTGCACAACCTCTCCACAGTCTGAAAATTCTGTACAATCAGACTTTCAGGGGCTAGGGTTTTTTGAAGGGCTCACAACACAGGCTGTGGGAATCATGGAATGGATTGGGTTGGAAGGGCACCTGTGCCAGGGCCTCCTCACCCTCACAAGGAAGAATTTCTTTCCAATATTCCCTCTAACCCAACTCTCTGCCAGTGTGAAGCCACCCCCACATTTTCCTGTCGCTCCAGGCTCTTGTAAAGAATCTCTTTCCATCTTTCTTGTCAGGTCCCTTCAGGTACTGGAACGGCACAATTAGGTCATCCCAAATCTACTGCCTTCCCTTCAAAAATGGCTTTTCCCCTGTCCCTGCAAAGAATGTTTTTCTGGGATTGATGTATGAAACCTAAAACAAGCAAAAAACCCAAAAAACCCAAAACCAAAATATCACAGTCTTCAATTAGAAAAGAATTTATAAATATTCTTGTATGGGAGATGGTATGGACAGGATAGAAAGGGAGGAAAAAATACTCCAGGTGACAAATGAAGCCTTAAATTCACAGAAGGGATGGAATCTTACAAACATTAGTGTTAGTCTGGAGGCCTGGGATATTCATTTGGAGAGGAATGCTGCTGGTGCTGGAAACATCAGGCTCTCATTGACTTCCCCAAAGATGTTCTTCACACAAGCATGATGTGCTCAGAGAGCACCACAGAGCACAGATTTAGGTCAGACAGAGAGGAAAAGGAGCTCTGGCTGCAAGTTTGGGGTTTGCTCTCACTAAATGAGCTGGCTGGGATGCTTGCCTTCTCTTCAGCACCTGACTGCTGTTACAGAGCAATAAATGCAGCTCTTGCATAGTTCAGGAGATCTGAAAATGAGATCAAGTTTAATACATTGCACAACTCAGTTAAAAGGCTCCTACTGGTCTACTTAATATTGGTCTGGAATAGCTACAGTGCAGTAAAGCAATCCTTTCTCGTTTGTTTTTCTGGATTTGAGCCTTTTGCTGCTTGTGTTTTTGTAGCTATTCGAGAAAAAAACAATCTGGGGCAGTACAACAATATTAATATGTGAACTACAGCAGATGGGGAATGTTCCTTGTGGAACGGTGTCACCCTCATCCCCAGAGGTGTTTGTAGAGAAGGGGTAAAGCTCTCATCTGCTTTTCTACTCCAGGAGAAGCAAAGTCTGTGTGCCACTAGAGGGTGCATCAGCTGCAAACCTGTTTTGGGAAACAGGGATTTTGTTCAGAAGCTGCTGTTTTGTAGCTCTGAAATTAATTTGAGCAGCCTCAACTATCTGATGTTTAGTTCTCAGCATCGTTCAGCTCACCTGAACTTGCCCGTGGTGGGTGGCTTTGTCAACAGCAGAGAATTTATTTTGGCTCTTCCATATCCACTTGCTTGTTGTCTGTTGCAGAGCCCCAGGCAAAGCAAGATTATTTAAATGTATTGGATACAAGGATTTGCTGTTGTGCCCCTCAGCCCCCTTTGCTGCTGGGATGAACAGGCAAGAGTCGAGGGCAGCAGGTGGAGAATACTGAACTCAATCCAAAATAAAGCAGATTGGGAACTTCAGCTGGGTTAGGGCACTGCCTGTTCTCCTGCTTGTCTCAGCCTAGAAAAGTCCTGGAGCAAAGCATCCTGTTCTGTCTGCACCTCCCTGCCAGACAGATCTTCATCTTTTGCTCCCAGGAATTGTATTTCTTGGAGGGTGGCACAATTTGGTTTATCCAAGGAAAGATTATTCCAGCTTAGAGGACTGAAAGCAAATGGGAATGTTTACATTCAGGAAGAAAGCTTATAAAGCCATTTTGAGTTACATCTGAGATGTAAATTCTTCCAGCCCAGTAGATCCAGCCTTGTTCCCTGCTATTTCGAGCAGCCACGTTAAATAATCCTGTTCATAAAACAAAGCCCCACCTGGTTCTCTGCACTGTGCTCCATCCCAAACACCCAAACACAGGCTGCAAATATAACAGGCAGAAGGGTGAAATAATTCTGGTTTGATGCCACCTGTCTTCTTGTGCTCCTGGCTCACAGAACAGATTTACCAAAGGCTCTGTTTGGCTCCCCAAACAACAAAAGCAGTGTTTGTGTGCTAAGTGCAGTTCTTTTCCCCTCCAGCCCATTGTGGGAAGCATTGTGTTCTTCCCTGGGTGCTTTAAAAGCCAGGGAGCAGCCAGGACAGAAATCCCTTGATATTCTGACAGCTGCCCTCCCTGAGACCTGTGAGAAGAGGAGCACATGCAGGTGGGAGGACAGAACTGCAGGGAAATCCTGGCTGATGCTGCAAGTGCTGGGGAGCAGAGGGAGGTGTCCCTGGGACTGCCTAAACCTTGATTCACAGATTTTGTGTACTTTGTTCAGCCTCAGAAGAGGTAACACAAATCCTGGAATCGCCTGTCTGCTGTCCTGGGCCCCAGCACTGACCCCTCACTGTCCTGGGCCAGAGCCCAGAGGCTGAACCTCACTAATTTGGCAGATTTGGATATTCCTGTCCCTTGAGGGTGCAGGTGGAAGCTGCAATGCCCAGGTGACCTGACCCAGAGAAAACCCATCCTCCTGGCTGGCTGAGAGAAAATGGATCACCCAAAACACAGATTCTTAACAGATTAGAACCACGAAGGAAAGTGCAGGGAGTGTGAGGGAGGACGGGGCCTCACAGATCTGCTCTACACATAAATATCCCATCAGTGTTGTTTTTCTGGATTGGTATTTTCCCATCTGGAAGATTTTTGCTGCATTCCTCTGCTCTAGGCAGTGTTTCAGGGTCTGTCCCAGCAGGTGCTTGGCTTTCTGTGGGTGCACAAGTGTAATTTGTGCTGCAGCTCTGTGTGAGCGTTAAAAATGATACAGAAGGGTCCTTGCCCTGTACTCAGGACCCCCCAGCTCCTCCTCTGAAATCTTCCTCTGTTAGAGCCGAAACCCAGCAGTAGATGGCACCAGCAGGATGGAAAAACGGGTTTTAAACTCCTGTAATGCCTCAAAATTCCCCAAATGTTCCACAAGGCACAGACAGCTCAATAAAAAGCCAAGGCACTGGTCCCTGGCAGAGGGGAATCACCCAGAGTGGCAGAGGGGAATCACCCAGAGTGGCCCAGGGTGTCCTCACCAGGACTGGGGACACGCTCAGGAAAGCAGGACAGGGATAAAACAAACAATTCCAATTTCCATGCACATAGGAGCAGTTTCTAAGGCAAACAGAGGAAGCTGCTGGGAATTCCCTACAAACTGGACATTGCAGGTTTCAGCGATGCAGCACTGGGAGGATTCCTGTTGCTGTCTTTCCTAAATAATGGATCCAAGTTGAATTTCTGTCTAAAATGTTGACCAGGACTCATATTTCCTATTTCACACCTATGGCCATAGAGAATATTTGATACAGGTAGAGCTCACAAGATTCTGATTTTTAAGTTTTTTGTACTACAGAACTATGGTTTCAGATTTTTTCAAGAATATGTTATAGAATGAATAAATAATTGTATAAAATATATTGAAGGAACTCCTACACAGATAAGCCAAGCCAGGACACTTCACATTGTTCTGGAGTCTGTGTTTTTTTTCTTTCCTTTTGTTTTGGACACACAAAAGAAAAGGAAAGTGAGGGACATGAGGACAAAGTAATCAGTTCTTGTTCCTGTGCTTCCCTGACTAAATGTGACTCTCGGGGGCACTCAGGAATGGTGATAGGAGACACAGAGTGAGGGTGCTGCAGTTAAAAATCAGCCTCCAGTTTTAGCCACCCCTTTGGGAAGAGCTGCTGAGTGCAGGTTTCTTCCCCAGCAAAATGCATTTGTGATCTGCTCCCCGGTTATTCGTGGCTTCCATTTCGGGAGTGTAACACAAGGCAGATTTTAGCAGGCGGTGCAGATGGTATTAAAAGATGCTTTTTTAGCTGTAGCCGCCACCAAATGGCCTCTATTTAAACATTTTTATTTTCTTCAGATCCTATCTGCCACTTACATGCCCCTGTAACTTGCTGAAAGAAGTTTTTTTCTGTACAGATCTTTAACCTGATGCTTCCAAACTTGTTGTGGTGTGGGGTGTGATTTCATTTGGCAGCGTGGTCTCACCATCATGTCTGAATTTAATAAATTCCATATTCAACAGGGTGGACATAATATTTTTAATTGCACTAGTCATTAAATCACTCAGTGAGCAGCTTTGCAGTGCCTGTGCTCTGGAGATAGTAGGAGGAATATTAATGTGCACAAGAAAAGGCTCTGTTTCTCCAAAGATTGTACAGAAGGGGAAGACCTTGTTTTCTCGATCTCTTTAACAAAGGTGTTTTCAGCGAGAATTGCAAATGAGCCGCTCTTCCATGCAGGCAATTTGCATATCATTAGCCTTCTGAGTTTGTTAATTGTTTTCACCTAGAGGAGGTGGAAGGGTTCAGTCTTTGTTTGGAAAATGACAATGCTTTCAGCAAGTGGCACATTTTATTTGTGATAGGTGATACAGTTTTTTTTTTAACATTTTCTGTGAACTGCTACCAATTTTGATGGAGATGATGATGATGCCCTTTCAAAAGAAAATTGAGACCTTTCCAGTAGCTCGCTCAACATTTAATTTCCTTGTATTTCTTTGTATGTGTCTTTTTTTTCAAATAAAAGAAATATTTTCCTTTTGTGTCTTTCTTCTCTTCCCTCCCACCAATTCCCGGGATAACATTTAGCACCACACCCTGCAATCATGTTTTCATGATCACCTCTCTAAGGCTGTAACTTCACAAGAATTCAAGAAAAAGACTGAAAATTCAAAAGGCTTTTAAAAATCTTTGTCCGTGTTTGAAACTCTGATGTCCTGTTTCCATTTTTATCTTATTTTTTGTGTAGGACTGAGGGAACTTTAGCAGCACAGAACAAGGCAGAGAGGAGAAGGGAGGAACAGGCTCAGGGTGTGATGGAGAATGACCCCAGCAGGTGAAGTTTAACCCAAATCCATCTCTTTATTCACATGGCTGTGATGTGTCCGTGATGTTTTCCAAGTTTCTTTATGAATTTTTTCGAGGGGTTCATTTTCGAGGCAATTTGGGTTTCTCTAAACACACCTGATGTGTCTCAATACCTGGTGCACAAGTCTGGGGTCTGTGCTTGAAACAACGAGCTGGGAAAGACAAGTAGGGGAATTCAAAAATCCTCACAATAAAGTTCAGGAGGTGAGAAAAAAAACCCCTTTAAATTCCTGCTGATGCATGGACACCTCTGATTTTGCTCATTTTAGTTTGGGATTTCTCCCCATGCTGACCTAAAGCTTGTGTGTGACTTCAAAATAGACACAGCACAACTTTTCTTGGTTTTTTGCCCCCTGTTTTTTATCAGCAATGCAACAAATAGTAGATTAATCTTTACCTGACATTGATAAAAATGTTAATTAGCGAGACTTTTACCAGAATGAAGTTGGAACTCATGCCAGTAATTATTTCTGCAGCTGCTCACACCTTTTTGGTGTTACTTGGAAATGAGTCATGAGTTGTCTGACACCTCTTCTACTTCTGTTGTCTTAAAGATAAAAAATAATACAAGAAACCGCCCTTTTGGATCTATTATGTTTATCAAAAGAAGAAAATGACACTTAAATTCTCCCCTCTCTCTCTCTCACTGTCAACTCTTCCCTCCATCATCAACCACCATGGGGAGATTTTATTTATTTTATTTATTTATTGCCTCAAGTGTTGAGTATCTCAAAAAGAAATATTTTATTGCTCTCCAAAGGCTGTAAAGCCTGTTACTTTTTTTAGAAAGCTGCCAACATTAACATCTGGGACCTTTTGCCACTGACACCATTTAAGTCTTTACTTGTTTTAGCGATCCACTACCAAGTTATTTATTTCCATAGTCACGTGTGTATGATTTTGTCACAGTTCCCAATTGCATTTTCTGGAGATGATTGCACTGGACTGCACATTACCTGCTTGGATGAGCTCCATTTTCAGAGCCTACTGGTCTGTTGGTGACTGAATATTTGCCACAGATCATATGATTAAATATGGAAAACATCTGGTCAAAGGAGTCTAACAAAAATCAGAACATCTGGAAAATATTGGTAAAGAAGCTAATTAAGTTTGTCAACTTACAAATTGTTCTAGCAGGAAGTATTTAGGGGTAGCAGATAATTGAGATTTCATTCCTCTGGCTGCTTGTCCTTGCCTTTGTTTATTTTGGTAGAACTGGAAGGACTATTTTACTTCCAAACACTCCTTTGGACACAAACTGGGAGGGAGTTACCAGGGGCTGTGTTGCAGCTGGTTACACTCACAGTGGGAGAAAAGGAAAAATAGACTTTGGTTCCTGTTATCTCCTGCTTTAAGCATTTGAAAAGACACCAAAATATATTCAACTTCCACACACCTCTCTGATCCTCTCAGCTGAAGGCTTTCCTCAGCTCTCCCACAATTTGCACTTGGCCAAGGCAGTGATGTTTTTTCAGGGGAGAGTTTTGTAGCTACTCCAGCTAACACTGAACCTGTGGGGTTATCGAGAATACCTGCATTTGGCTCCTATAAAACACCTGGAACTTGAGCTTTCTCTCCAAAATACTGCCTTGCTCAAAAAATCCAAGTCTGGGGAAAACACTTCTTTCACATAAAAAAGCCTATTTTGTGTCAGAGAGAGATTTTCACAAGCCATAATGCATTGAGACCTCAGTCATGGCAGATCTCGGTGATTTTTGCTCTGAGGGCTGGAGACAGCTCTGATTTCATTTTCCAAATATTAACTCAAATAAAACAAGTCTGTTTTAAAAAGTCAAACCAAACCCTTAATGCTCTTCAGGGGGAGAAGAGGCACAGAACAGTTACACAAAGTCATGCTCCTTTATGGGCACAGATCTAACCACGACCATCAGAGCATTAAAACTGAATGCATATTCATTTCTATAAAACCTGCCCATTATTTTCTCCCCATTTCCTATCAGCTTTCTTCATTTTGCAAGGTGGTGATTTGCTCTGCTTAAGTCTGACCACATCTTGCCTAGCTCAGGGCCTGGGTGCAAATGAAGCTTTTGTCACCATGAGTAACACCCCTTAGATGTAAAGAAATTAAACAGTAAGGGCTTTGCAGTGTTACTCACACAAAAGAGAAGATATTAATGAATAGGCTCCTTTGAAAACACCCTTCTGCAGTTAAACCTTTAATGACAAAGGCTTTCTTTGGAGTTTCTTGTTGAATTATCCACAGTCTATCTGTGAGCCTCCTGGCTCTTCAGAAACAGGGAAAAATTTCACATTGAATAAAAACAATTCCCGCATGACTGCCTGTCCTACCCACCAAAAAAAGAGACATGAATAAATTAAGGTACAAATGAATGTAAATATCAAGTTCAAATGCACAGTAGAATGGAGAAATGCCTGTATTTGTCTCCAGCAGCAAACACCCTGGTGGCCAGATTTGACAGCAGCTAATTGAGCAGTAATTATTATTAATGTCGCTTGTCTTTGCTGTCCACAGCAATTCTGGCTGTGCAGAGCTTGGGGAGGCAGTGGCAATTCTTAGGTTGCTTGAAGGGATTGGAAATGTTCTTTTCTCATATATTGAGAAATATGAGCATGTTTGGAATGGGTTAAATGAGTTAATTGTGACCATCAGCGCTGTCTCTGTCTTTGGTTCTCCCACTGATGCTCTGGATGTGGCTGTGCCCCTTTTTTGAAGCTTTGAACGCAGGGAAAGGGATTAAAACCAAAATGAAGTGAAGTTTGAGGGCTGCAGGCCTGGCCACAAGGCCCAGTGGGCCACAGGGCACTTCTGGTGACACCTCAAAATCCTCAGCCTGTTCCAGGTGTCTCTTTTTGCTCTCAAGGGTTTTAGGAGAAGGGCACTGGGGGCAGAGTGGGGAGCTGAGATTTCCCAGGAAAAAATGTGCTGCTTCCAGAGAAGCCCCAGAGATGTCGGGGCTGAATCTCCTGGGCTCATGTGAAGGAGATTGTTGCACACAAAATTTTGACTGATGTTTCCCATGGTAAAAACGCCTCTCTCATCTTTTCCCTGTCCTTTTTCCTGTACCTCTGTGACAGATTATTCTTGAATACTCTTCTAGACAGCCTATTTTGTGTGAAATCAGAAAAAAAAAAACCCAGAATACCTTTCTGCCTTCCAGATTCTTGTGGAAATTGTTTTCATTTTAGCCAAGGACTGCAAAGGTTTCAAGAAAAACACTCATGAACGTGGAAGTTTCTACATGCACACTGTCTTAGCTCCACTTCTACATGGAGCAGTTTGAAAAGGGTAACAGTCTGAGTAATTTTCAAATTCTGAGGGATTAGAGTTTGGACAGTGTGTGGTTTCCAGTAATGGCAGAGCTGCTTGCTGAGAGGAGATTTCAACCTGCCACTCCTCAAAGGCTGAAGGTATTTAAGGGAGATTTAGTTTATTGTTAATCTTAGGTGTGCACAGGCATAATTTCCTTTTTTTCTGTGCCAGCTGAGACTCTGCAATCCTCTGGTGCCAACTAACCCAGCCTTTCCTACCTCCAACCCTTTATGGGCCAAGTGGCTAATGAGGAAATTTGAAATTATGTGTAAAAACAGGGCAAGAATCTGAGGAGAAGGCCAGATTTGGAATTGGATCCTAACTGGGCTTGTTTTTCTATGCTGGCAGCATTTAAAAAATGCAGTCCAGCTTGGTAAGGGCCATAACTGCAGCTGTAAGTCGAGGCAAAGTGACCAATTCTATATCTGCAGGTAACAGTGGGATTGGAAAAACAGGCTGTGTCTGCAAATCTGCTCCCTGGATCATTTCCATTGCTCTGAAAACACAAAATAAAATTATATATATATAAAAAATATATTATATAATTATATATATAATATATAGATATAAAAAGAGGATTAATCCCCAAGTATAAAAAGTGAAACTTGAAGTGAACCTCAACTCTCATTTAAAGTCTGGGTCCTCATTAAGTGTCCTAATAAATTTGGAGAGAAAAAACATCCACAGCAAAACCTGTACTTTTATCTTTCAATCTTTCATTTCTAAATAAATATGAACCATGTCCTTGGTAAACCCAGCTGCAGTTTGGAGGCCAATTAAATAAATTTAAGTTACATTTCTGAAAACTTCTTCTGTACATAATGTGAGACTGAAGATTTTCTACATTTTCCAAGTGTATCATCGTGGCTCCTATGGCTCACATGTGAAATGATATATTCAGCTTTTCTTTCTGTTACTTGAAATGACTTTTCATTTCTTTTCTTTTACTTCCTTTGTTCCCTGTGGATGTTATCCACTTGATAGAAATGGGAGAAATTGTTTTGGCTTCCTCTTGCCCTGTGACTCCTAATTATCCAATATTTGTACTTTCCCATCCATTTCAGGATTGGTTGGGGCATTTTTCCCACTCCGTATTTTGGATGAGGAAGAACATTTCTATAAAAATCTGTTCTTTGCCTGGAGCAAAATGGCTCAGATACACTGCTGGCTGTAGATCTGACAAGGAGAGGTTTTGAACCATCAGCAACTTTCCTAAAGCTGGTATTTCCCTCTGCAGCAGGGAAACACTTCACACAGGGATTCAGGTGCTCAGGCAATTCCCAGGAATGACAGCATTTCTAAAAGTTGGTGTTATTTGAAGAGACAATTAAATCATTGCTGCTTTACTGTGCAAATGCCTGAGATGTAGCTTGGAAGTTCCAGCATCCAGCCCCCTTTCCTCTGCCCCTGGTGTTTGCCCACATCAGCTGGTGCCAACAGAGCCACTCTACGAGTTTTGGGGATCCAAATCAAATCTGAAAACTGTGTGTCCCTCGTAAGCTCAGAATTATTAACATGATTAAAGGCAGTTCAGGAGAGATCCAGGGCTGGCACAGCTTCCAGGAGAGAATTCTCAGTGTTTTCCCTGTTACTGATCCCCACACAAATAAAATGTAGTAAAAACAATCTCCCTTTTCCAGCTTCCAGGTGGTTGTGCTCCTTGGAAAACTGCTTGGAAGTGGATTCAACTCAGTCCTTCCCAGCTGTGAGGAGCTGGAACCCAAACTCTCTAGGTCTGATATTTATTGAAATCACTGCAAAGCCTTTCCTCCATCCCAGCTTCTCCCACGTTTCAGCTCAGGACTCACTTCCCCTCAGATGGGCTTTATTTGTCCTCCTTGGTGCTCTGAGCTGCTCAAAGACAATTCTGAAATGCCAGTTTGAAGCCTTTGTGTACAAATGCTTTCTGAAGAAGTGTTTCCCTTCCAAGACATCACAGATTTTAGTCCTCAGGTCAGGTATTTCCTCTGCCAAGCAGCTCCCTGGGAAGTGGGATGCTCTGGGAAGCAGCTCCCTGAGCACTGAGCCCTCCCGACTCAGAGCAGGAGCCAGAAGGATAATGGGGCCCATGGAAGGCTCATTCCAAAGGGTTCTTTGGTTTTTCATACCATCCCAGCTTGGAAAGTTCCTAGATTTTGGAATTCAGGTAATTTCCCTCACTCTCAGTGTGCTCTCCTTCCCTCTACAGCCACCAACCTCCAACTCCCTGCCAAGTGGAACATTTGGACTATGGATTTACGACTTTCCTTGCTAATTTTCCACACAGATGGCACAAGAATATGACAGCCAGGGGGTCTGGAGTTTAATGTGGAAGGTTTTTTCCCTCTTGAGAAGAGCTGTGTGTCAACCAGCAGCAGTGGGGTTCTGTTTTCCACCAGGACTCCTCAGAAGGAACCAACCAGGACAGAAATTTCTGTCTGCTCAGCCTGTTCTGAAATCCCTATAAAATTAAAATGCAGACAGGAGCTAGAAATAAACATTTATGTACCTTCCCAGCCCCAGTGGACTTCAGTCTACCATAAACAATTACTGCAGCTATAAAGAAGCAAAGCCCTGAATTATCAGCTGATCCTCCCAGGGAGGCTGTATCTGCCTGTTTGATTTGAATTTCAATGCTATTGTTTTGCCTGTGTTGAACTACAAAGAGAAGAAAAGCTTTTTGTTATTCTTCTTCATCAACGGATCTAATGCAAGAGGAAAATTACTGGTAATTATTTTTGCAGCAATTATGCTGGCCCAAACACCAGAAGTGCAAGCACATTCCTTGTTATTTATTACAGAAAGATCACAAACCACAGGCTGTTTAGAGTGCACAGCATTTCAATTCATGAACTTTGATGAAACTTATTTTAATATAGCTTTGTTTTCCTTATTAAATGACAAGAAGGATTAATTACAACAGATCTGGTAGTGCTTTAATGTTGTTGAGTGTATTCCAGTAGTTAACTTTCTTTCTCTGTATGTGAACAGCTTGGCTGCTCTAGAGGGGTTTTCTCAACTAATTCCAAATCTGTTAACCTGAAGTTTTATCAGATTTTATACCTGGACCTGAAAATGATTAATTTTTTTCCTAATAGTGGAATTTATCTCAATCTGTGAGGAGACAGTTGTCTTTTTATAAATCTGCACCTGACACACGTTGTTGTACACTAAATTTAATAAAGTTTTGTGATGAGAGATTTCTTTTCCAAGGATGCCACCGTGGGACTTGTTCTGTAGTTTGGATCACGAGTTTCTGGGTTCTGCTCCCTGCCCACACTGGGTATGAGCTGCACCTCCTGCTTTTCCAAAGATGCAGCTCCTGCCCTGCTCCTGTTCAGCTTGGAAAACTCATTCCCCACCAGAGATGGTTGGAGTGCTTGAAAAATATCATGTAGGGATTTGTATTGTGTTGTTCAAGGAATTATTTTGCCCTGAAATATTTCTGCTTTGGTTTTTTGGGTTTTTTTTCTGCTGTCTTTCCCTCGGTGTTACCCCAGATTTTCCTCAGAAAAGGAAAATGATAAAAAAACTTCAGCATTTTTTGACCTGTGCATGGCTGAGTTGGACTTAAATGATCCTTGTGGGTCCCTTCCAGCTCAGGAGATTTTTGTGATCCCTCAGTCCCTGCTCCTGCCAAAGCAGCCTTTTATCCTGAAAAAAATCATCCAGACTGAATTCAGTCAGGTTTTAAATATATCAGATCAGGCTGGGAGAAAAGTTCATCCAGGTTTATGATGCAGCTTCTGGAGATGAATCCACTTTTCCCTAATAAATGTTCATTTCTGACAGCTACAGCTCTGCACAAGGGATTGGCTTCTGCATTAATGTTTGGATATTGATATTTTTAGAATAAACATTTGCCTCCTGTTTATAACATTCATATGTAACCCATAATTTCTGCAGTATCTGAAACAGAACAGACTCCTTCCAGAATGTCTTTTTGAATATTAAACTTCCAAATGGGGTTGGGGGCGTGACCCTTCTTCCGTCTTCCACATGGATTTAAAATTTTGGTGAAACTTTAGGAAATGCCTTGCAATTCCTGCATGTCTACAACAGCATTTATGATACCTGAAGTGTGTATTTTTAATAATTCTCCTTCTCACTGGTGATGTTAGGATGTGCAATTCCACCCCACTCTGAGGTCACACCCCCCAGACAGATCCATTTCTGAAAGTTCTACTTGGTGATGGGTTTGAAAAACAAAACAAAACAAAACAGAAGAAAAACTTTCAATATTCATTTTCTAATTATTGATTTACTCTAAACCAGTGTTTATTTTGGACTTGTGCATTTTAGATCAGCAAACAGTTGCCAGTCTCAGTCTCCCCTGGTATTTTACATCTTCCCAAGCACAGCTCCCATTTGCTGCCATCCTCAAGTTCTCCTCCTGAGCAGGTCCCAGTAACTTTGGCAGATTTGTTTGTAGCTTTTTGATGTGCCCCAGGAGAGAATTTGATGAGACAATCCCACTGAACCCCGTGTCTGAAGCAGAGGCTTTGAATAAAGGTGAAAGGCTCATTTCACTGACTTCATCACCAAGCCTATACAAATTAAATTTCTGCATTACTCACAGGATGACTTGCAATTATGTTGATTAATCATATGTTACTGAGAAAATGGAAACTCATTTATAACAGGCATTATTAGTCTATTGTGTCATTTTTGGTTTCTTAAAGCCAAGGTACAATTCCTCTCTCAATGAGCTGGTTAATTCCATTTCGTTTCCACCTTGTTTATAATTAATTTTTAAAAAGTTGTTTACATGAAGCACAATTAATTCAACACAGTTCTTTAAAGAAAGGGAATAAGTAAACTCATTTAGAAGTGTAATATTTCAATACTGATACTCAAAGTAGAGATGTTTCCCAGAGTAATATAAATATGTGAATGTTATTTGACCTTTGGTTTGTTAGCAGCAAGTAACATGCACATTTAATTTTGAAAAGTATATTGACCCTTGAACCATCTTCTAAATAAAAATGGAGCTAATAATGAAGAGAATTTTATGAGTTACTATTTATTTAGCTAGCAAAGAGGTTTATTTATCTAGGAAATGGCACCACTGGACTCTGAATCTTGGGAAACAGGGAAGTCTTGGACAGTGACCCCCAGAAAATATTTATGGCATCACTCTGGCTGCAGATTTTATGGGGCCAGGGTGTTTTTTGTGGTCAGAAATGTCTGCAGGATTGTTTCACTGGAAGGGTTCAGTAGTAGTGTCCTGCTTTGAACAGAGCATAACTGGCTCTGCAGCAGCCTGAAAAAGCCCAATATTGTTCATTCAGAGCAAAAAGGCTGGATTAAGTTAATTAATTAATTAGTTAATTAATACACATCAGTACATGCCTAGAGAGGGTCTTGCTGGGAGGTTTGATGAGATTTTTATTTGAGATTTGCTCAAGGATCCTTCTCCCCATTCTCTTTTCATGGTCCTTGCTCCTGTTCTGCCTCCCCTCTGCCTGTGCCCTGTCCCTGGGGCAGCCCCAGCCCTCGGTGTGATTGATTGATTGATTGATTGATTGATTGATTCCATCCTTCCCAGAGAGTCTGGCTCCCCCAGAACTCACCTGGGTTTTGGTGGGAGCAAGGAGGGAGCCCTTGGAGAAGGAATTCCTGGCTGGTATTTTCCAGCTGTCTTTCAGTTCCCACTGGAATTTCAGTGTGGGACCTTTGTGTTTGCCTGGGGCTGAATCTGGGCACCACTTCAGCAGGCAAAAATACCCATAAAACACACAGGCTGTCCAGGGGTTTTGTTCCAAAACTGATCCGTCCAAGGCAGTCACAGACAGTCATTCTGTGCTACTTTTAATTAGTATATTCCTACAGGATTTTAATAAACTATTTACCAATGGATTGCTCAGTCACAGGGCATTATCAGTTCTTTAAGCTTCTGCTGCAGAGAAGGTCAAATGTGAAAAGCTCATTTTAAGGCTGAAATAAAACATGCCAAGAGTAAAGCTTTATGGCATGATTAACATTTTCCTATTCAACCTTGCTGAGAGATTGCTGTTCCATCCCTTTATTAATGTGCAAGTTCTCTTTTGCAACCAAGCCATGCAGCCTTTTGTAATTTGGATAATAAAGAGAGTTGTTGTTGTTGTTTAATAAAAAGAATGGTAATTTATTGACACTTGGCTGACACAATGCCGGCAGTGTAATGAAACCCAACAAACTAATTTCAGTCCTCCCCGTGCACTCCTTGCTAATTAAAAACAGCAATCAATATGGGTGAGGCATTGTCAACAATGGATTTAAAAAACTGAGCTGTGGCCAAAGGGCTGATGACAGTTTGTGAGGATGAGGCAGATGGGCGGGAGGTGGAAAAGAAACCAAGAATTACGCAGGAGGCAGAAGCTGCAACTTTTGCTAGTGGGTTTTTTTTAACTTTCGTTTGAGTATTTTATGGATTTCTTTCTCTACTTTTAATATTTTATTTGACAATCCCCTAATGGCATTTGTTTCTGTAGGTGCTGATTATTAAGACTCTGATTTAAAAAGAAATTTCCTAAGTCAAGGCATTAAACTTTGCAAGTTTTTCACATGAAAAGGAGTTTTCCTGAATTGAAACCCTCCTGTGACTCTCATATCCTCTGAAGCTGGAGGTAAAATCCCATTGCTGCTGCTGGGATCTGATTTTCTTGTTTCAGATGTCTCACAATAATCGTAGAAGGCTCCTTGCAGAATTCAGGTTGGTGTGAAGATCAGTTCCCTGCTCACCATCCCAGAATCTTGCTCAGGAATTTGAGCAGCCACTTCACTTTTCTCTTGGTTTCTCAACTCAAAACCAGTCAGTTTATCTTCAGTTCCACAGATCACAGTAAAAATGATGAACACAATAAAGATCCTTCAAAACAGCAGAGCGTGCAAACACTTTGGGCATTTTTTTTTTATGTGAGCTCTTTATGTGAGTTTTATTTCCCAGTTTTATATATAAATATATGTATGTGAATGTTCCTTGCAGCCCTCGTAGGCAGGGAGATTACTGAGTGAAATACAGCAGCTGCAGTGCAACACAAAGCAGCTACTATAATTCAGGCATTGCCAAAATCCCCCTTGCTAAATGATTTCTCAACTCTCATCCATTTAGTTACCCTTTGGGAGCTGGCTGGACTTCACAGTTTATTCCCTGAAATTCAGCTTGCAAGCTCATGGAGGCTGTTTCAGATGAGGATGAAATAAATTCTGACAAGAGGAGGCTCCTCAGGAGTGTTTTGACATTCATCAGCTTGTGGAAAGACAAAATCTGCGTGATTTCAGCTTCAGTATCTCACCCAATTGCAATTTTGTTAATTAAGGGCCAGTGTTGGGGTGTCTTTTTTGGAGTTGTTGAGTTCTATGAGGACAAAATCATGTGGGTTCCCATTTTGTGTCTCTGTGGGTTTAGGTGTGTGCACAAACCCAAGGAAGTAGGAAAAGCAGGATAGAAAGCCCAGATGTGTGAGTGGCTCTTTGTGAAGACATCCCTGTGGCTTTTATGAAGTTACATCAGAAAAAACAGATCCTGCCTGACCAGTTTGGAGAGGAGATGAAATTACCATCCATCCTCCCTCAAACTGAGGCTCCAAACAACACCAGGCTGAGGGAAGCCTTCGGGGAAGGCTGTGGAGACAAGGATCAGCAGAAGGGGAGAGCAGGGTGTCCCAGGAATGATCAGAAGGCTGAGGGCAGCCTGATTCCAAACTGGGGGTTGTGCAGCTGGACCACAACATCTGGGCCTTTCACAGTGGATGGGAAATCATTCCCTGTCCAGCGAATCCCTGAATGAATTCCGCAGGGACTGCGCCGTTCGTGTGTTTGGAGAGCTGGCTTGCACAGCCCACACTTGGAAATAAAAGGCTGTTGGGACAATTTTATTTCTGCTGATAAATCACAAGCTGGAGCCTCAGGAGGAGCAAACACTGATGTGTTTGGTGGGGTCAGTGCAATCAGACCAAGGCAGGGACGTTGTTGAGAACCCAACTTATTTTTAGGGTTTTTCTGCCCTTCACGATGACGTGACCAAGACAAAATTCCACTTCTCCACATGGAGACATGCCTTCCTCTTCCAGCTGGGAAATTTTACACCATCCTACACAGTGGAAAAATAAAACAGGGTGTTTAATATGCCCCTGAGCCTGTGGGATCCTCAGTGTTTCAATAATCACAGGACTGAGCCTGGACAGAAAGAGTGGCATCAACAGCCCCATGATTTGCAATCCAAGTAATTCCTCCTGCTCCATTTGCAGATTGCCCTGGTTAATGGAATAAATGCAATTCCACTCAAGGACAGAAAGAAGGAAATAGGTAAATTGTTTCTGGAGGAGCTGGCCTCTGACACACACATTTCCCTGGCAGCAAAATGAACATAAACTCACGGCTCAGTGGCAGCCAAACAAATTGTTTCCTCTTGCTGTGTGTCAGTTAAAAGGGAAGTTACACTTGAAGGGGTTTTAATAGAGTGGAGAAGTCATGATTTAAAATATTACTGTGTGACATCTCTCCAAAATTACAGAAGAAATCACGACCAAAGGTGGGACCTCTACAGATTTTCTTTCTCGTGAGAGTTCTCGTGAATCTGGATGTATTTGGATAATAAAATCCAACCTTCACAAGTACAAATTTCTTCCTTAGTATCACTTCGTTTACCCATGAAAGTGCCAGTGATAAAAACCAGCTTCTAAAATGAAATTTATTTCTCTAATGGTTACTGCATGAATTATAAATACTCTGTGTGTGATGAGGAAAGGAAATGAGGCTGAACAGTACAATTTTGAAGCCTCCAGTCCTGCTGCTCATTCCAGTCATTTTGTAGCCGCATTTAAAATTTATTCTTCTGCATCTGAAAATGTTTCAAAGGTTGTTTTGGTTGCCATTGAACTACACAGAGAGTAAACACCCTGCTTTTGCTAAAGGACTCTATGCATTCTAATAAAGGGTTGACTCCAGAACCGAGTAAATATTTATGTGCAAAGTGATATTCCGAGTTTTTTAATAGAGAGATAAAAAAATTGCTCTGGAATATGAATTTACCAGAGATTTTACTTTTTTTTCCTTACATTTCCTAGCTCTGGAGGACTCCAATAATCATAAAATACCTCAACAATTTCCCACCAGTTAACAAAGCAATTCCTTCCTGACCTTTTGGATGCTGACTTTGGCTTTATCCTCTGTAGAGAAGCAATTCCAAGCACAGAGGTTTTGTCTTCCCAAATCCTGCTGCCAGCTTTCCTGGGATGTCATGGCAGGGTCACCTGAGTGAGCTCTGAGTCTTTGAGGGGATGAAAGA
The DNA here is from genome assembly GCF_001522545.3 of Parus major. Classification (NCBI taxonomy): domain Eukaryota; kingdom Metazoa; phylum Chordata; class Aves; order Passeriformes; family Paridae; genus Parus; species Parus major. Next base: position 2,926,043 of record NC_031782.1, read on the forward strand.
GGAATACAGAACAATTTTGGAGAGGGGAAATCATGGAGAGGGAAGAAGAGTTCTTTTTAACGCCCAAATCCTGCCAATCCATGAATTATTCCCACCACAGATCGCTCCTGATTAATTGTTTCACACCAGAGCTCAAGTTCACTCCTTTCCACCTTTCCTTTCCTTGATTGTGTTGCTGTTAGATCTTGAGGCAAATTGGAAAATCAGTTTTTGCTCCTTGGATAAATTCACCTCCTCCTGAGGATTTCAACAAACACAAATTCTGTCTGTTTGGTGAGTGCTCCAGGGGGGTTTATCTCACTCTAACAAATCTCCCCCTTCCTGCTGTCAATTCTGGATAAATGATCATCAAATTCTGATAAAAATGAAGCTGCTCTTGTCTCTCAGCCTTTTGGCAGCATCTGGATGGAGCCATGAACAGTGAGACGAGGTGCACAATTCAGGAGTTGTTTCTCATTTGTGTGTCTGATCAAAGATTGCTTTCATGGTATGAAAGTATGGGAATATCATCTAAAGGCAAAAGAATATTATTTTACTTTTTCTTTTTTAATATTTTTTTAATTCATTCAAATTTTTTTTTTATTTAAACTTAATATTTTAAGGTTTTTTTTAAACTTTTAAGCTAGAAATAATTCGCTTAAATTCTCAAAATTCTTCTAAGGAGAAACTCCTGTTTCCCTTATAAATGGCTTAAAACAACCCCAGTCTGCAAGACCAGTGTTATTTAATATTGATGATTCTTATGTTCATACTTAATTGCACACAAAACACGTAAAGCTTTGCAAATTCCTTCCCAAAAAAACACAGATTATCCTATTTACAGATGGAAGGGTAGGAGAGTACCTCAAGAAGAGTCAGTTTGATTATTTTCAGTGATATACAAATGCCCAGTAAGGAATTCCTACTATTTTCCATGCATTCAAATACTAACTTTAACCATTATCTTCATCTTATCTTTAACCAAACTCTAAGTTTTAAGCTCCATAAGGAGAAAATCAGGGTGTAATGTATTAAACACTCAGCAAAAAATGGTGCTGTTAAAAATAGCAAAGCAGTTTGGTTTTTTATCAGGGTGTCAGCAACGAGCCTGGAGCCTCCAGGGCTAAATCCTGTCTGTATCCCAGGCTTTCTGAACACTCCTTGTTTTTTATCCTCTGCTGGGTTTGCTAGCTGTGTATGAAATCAGCAGTAGCCCCACAGATTTCCCAGCTGGTTGCATTACAAGATTGCCAAATTGCATAAATACTCGTGCTTTCACTTGTCAGAAATATAATCCTAAAAGGACCTGAGATCTGAGAGAACTCAGAGATGGGTGGTTTTTCTGGTTTGCTGGACTAGAATTGCCCTTTTTTCCCCTGTGATTATTGACCAAAGGTCAGTCAGTATGTCTCTCTTTACATTTTTTATTTAAATACTTCAGCACCAGCATCTAAAAATGCATCTCTACACACACAAAGAAGAGCAAAGGTGTTTTTCACGTTGTGTTTCCTGTAAAAGCAGCGGCACATGGGTGAATTCTCATGGATAGACCAGTTTGTTTAGGAGGAAACTCTCTCCACTTTAACCTCCAGTGAATTTGTGTGTCACAGACGTGGACAGCACAGGGAGGGGAGAGATGCAAGGGGAAAATTTGAGGTTATGCCCAGAGAAACAGCTGGAGGTGTTAACACATTACACTGAAATGTTTAAGAAGAAGCAGCAAGAACTCGGTATTTAAAGAGGAGCTGCTGTGTTTGAAAGGTTACCTGTTTGATCTAATAAAAGGTGTTTCTCCCTGCAAATCACACCTCTCTTTTATCCTTACATTTCCATGCCTTCATCAACACAACTGCAACTTGCATGTGAATGGGATCATAAAAATATCATAAAAATATATGAAAAAAATAAAAATATCATAAAAATATATGAGCTTAATCCATAAAAATCAATTCTGTTCTTAAGCAGTGTTCTTCTGCCCTTTATTAAAACTTATGCCACCACCACAGGTTTGAATCACCTGTTGGGACCTCTGCAATCTGCATGCAGATGAAAACAGAGTGATTAGTTTCACACTCAGAATATAATCTGCTTAAATTTCCCAGCTATTTAGTCAATCCTTTGGGGATTTTTGAAATTTCAGCAAAATTTTCCTTCCTTTCTTGTCAGACACCACTGCACAACAAAATTAAGTGAAGTCCTTCTTATATCACTGTGTGAAATGCCCTTTTAGTTTTTCATTTATACAGATCTTTACCAAGTGATTTATTTTCCACAAGAACGACCAAGAGTGGACCAGAATTAATTTGCTGGGCTAACCTGCAAATCCACAAAGGATTAAAACTGAAATTGTGGATCTGGTTGGTTCATTTTCACTGCTGACCAGGTTATGCCTCATTGCTGATCATCGGCTCTTTTGCATTTGCTCACTGTCCTGTGTGCAATTCCGGAGCTCAGCGTGTCAAAGTCTGCTGGGAACTGGGATGGGAAAGGGTCCAGGTGCTTCCCATGGAGAGCCAGACAATCCCAGCTGGGTCTGTGCTCTGGTTTTGGCTGGAAGAGTTCATTTTCTTCTCAGAGGTTTGTACAGGGCCGTGGTTTGGATTTGTGCTGGGAAGAGTGCGGGAAGCACACGGGGAGCGTTTGGTTGTTGCTGAGCATGGCTCGCCCAGAGCCAGAGCCTTTCCTGCTCCTCACCCACAGCACCAGCGAGGCTGGGCGTGCACACAGTGACAGCTGAGCCCGAGTGACCCCAGGGATATCCCAGACTGACCCCGTGCTCAGTGGGTAAAGCTGGGGAAGGAGGAGAAGGGGACTGAGGGAATTTCTCTCCCCGAGCCACCATCGCACGATGGAGCTCGGCTTTCCTGAGGATAACCAAACTGCCGGCCCTTGGGAAGGGGGAGATGGATTCCTTGTTTTGTTTGCATCACCTATTAAACCATCTCTGTCTCCACCCATGGGTTTTCTCACTTCCACCGTTCCCATTCTCCCCTGTGTCACCAGGGACAGTGAGCCAGGGCCTGCGTGGGGCCAGGCTCCTGCCTGTAACAGTTGGATTGTGTTTTGCCTGTCTGTAGCTGTCAGTCCAAGGATTTAGTCCATTAGTATGTTTTTCCATGAAACTTTTAAATGGGATTCATCATGTAGAAGCACAAGTAAAACATAATTTCTGATACAAAGAGATTTTTCCATTGGTTTTCCTCCCTTTGCTACCACACAACTTCTTCACCTGGCTGTGAGCAATCATCTGGTGAGAGCTGGGAATTTACACCAAACCAGACCAGTTTACATCCAGCTATTCTTTGCCCCTGTGTTTTGCATTCCCAAAAGTATCAAATTTCACTTTCAGTTCAGGTTTCCCGTTATCTGTCCCTCCAGCAGCTGAACTGTCCCTCGGGAATGGTGTCCCCAAGACGCTGCTGCTGACTGGGGCTCTGCTGCCATCTAGCCAGCTTCCATCCCAATGAATTCCCAGCTTCCATCCCAATTCCCAGCTTCCATCCCAATGAATTCCCAGCTTCCATCCCAATGAAGTCCCAGCCTCCATCCCAATTCCCAGCTTCCATCCTAATTCCCAGCTTCCATCCTAATTCCCAGCTTCCATCCCAAATAATTCCCAGCTTCCATCCCAATGAATTCCCAGCTTCCATCCCAATTCCCAACTTCCATCCCAATTCCCAACTTCCATTCCAATGAATTCCCAGCTTCCATTGCAATTCCCAGCTTCCATCCCAATGTATTCCCAGCTTCCATCCTAAATAATTCTCAGCTTCCATCCCAATGAATTCCCAGCTTCCACCTCAGTTCCAGGCTTCCATTCCCCATGCCAATTCCCAGCTTCTATTCCCCATCCCAATTCCCAGCTTCCATCCCAATTCCCAGCTTCCATCCCGAGTAATTCCAGCTTCCATCCCTTCCCGAGGACACGGGTGGACGCGCCGTGGCCGGTGTGGCACCGGTGGGTGGGAGATAACAGGACTGGTTATCTCTGTCACTGCCCCAGAGGGGTGGCCGTGGTTTTTTGGCTGCTCAGGCTCTGGTTCTCGGGCGTTGTGCCCAGCACTTGCTCCATTTCCAAATGTGCCTTTCAAACCCCGACACCTCGGAGCTGGCAGAGCTCGGTGCAGCAATTTGGGTTCTTTTCACCTGAACATCGGCGGCTCATCAGCGCTTAGAGGAAAACCATTCAAGCTGCCTTCAAAAAGCACAGCAACACTTTAAAATCCCAAACATACAGACCCCAAACAACAGCAAAAACCCTTTTAAGGAGACTGCAGGTGCAAAGCTCCTTTGTAGAGCTGCTGCTCCCTTCTCAGAGATCTTCGAGTAGCAGGTCCCAAAGTGCTGTGCCAGGGCAGCAATAGAGAGCGACGTGCTCAGAAAAACTCATTGAAAGCAAACCAGAAAATGACTGAGGAAAGAATATCCATGGAAATTTGTCATAGAAAGCAATCATACATCTGTGTATGCTTTTAAGTGAAGCACTTGTTTTCAAGGTTTTTTTAAAAGTACTCTGAGCTCTCCAGGAGTGTGTTCATTCGCTGTTCCACATCTTTAGCAGAACAGACAGCAGGGAAAGGAGTGGAAGATGTTGTTGTGTCTGGAAAAGTCCCCCAGTTTAGCTGTAGCAATCTCTGCCAAACATGCAGGATTAAAGAAAGCTTCAAATCCACCAGCAACTCTTTTATACCCTTCTCCCTCCCTTCCCTTTGGGTGCAGTGGTGGGGTTTGCCTCCAGCCCTGGGTTTGGATCTCATGGAATTGATGCCTCAGTGGGAGCTCAAACAATCCCTTAAATCAAACAATCCCTTAAACCAAACAATCTGTTAAACCAAATAATCATCTGTTAAAAGCCTCAGTGCTGTTCTCTGGGTGATGCTGGACCCTGTCACCAGCCGGAGGACAGGAGGGGGCACTGCCTCTGATCCGGAGAGCTCCGAGGGTCTCCAGCTCCTCTGCTGACTCACAGATCTGCATTCAGGGATTCTTGGTTAGGAAAGCCACCTGGAACTTTATTCTGGCTTTAAGAAGTGATGCTGCCCTGCTCTGTGCTGCTCTTCAGGCCGTCCTTTTGTATTATCTCCGTTCTTCCTGTATTTTCTCTTCCATTTCCCAGCACATTCTCACCAAATACCTCAAAATCCCATAGCGTGGCAAAGGAAAATGAACAACAAAAACTCGGCCACGGCGATTCTCTGTATTTTATTTTCCCCCATAAAACTGTCATTCACCTTTCGAATCGAGCAGAACATTCCCGTAAATCCGAGGTGGATTTGGGGGAAGAAAACACTGGGATTTCCACTAGAGGGTGACGTTGTAAAGCTGAAATGGGATGAGAGAATTCCCAGGGCTGGGACAGGCTGGGATGGGGCTGGAGGAGGGAAATGATGCTGCTTTGGGGCTTCAGAGGGTTCCTCATTCTCCTCCTGGCAGCCTCAGAGGGAAACAGAGGGGCATAGCAGAATTACAGGTTGTTCTCATCTTCCAACTTAGTGAATCAGGAGATAAATGGGAAAACTAATTCTGTGTGCTGTTTCCTTTAAAATTTAGTTCATTAGGGGAAAAGCAATTTATCCCACTAGAATCTGTCAGCTGTTGTCCTGATCTTATAAATAATTTGGGGTTTGGACAGCTTTATTGTCTGCTTTAATTTGGAGGATTTAGGTCTTTTCATCCTTGAGAATAATTTGTGCAGCAGCAACATTTAAACACTAGGAGAAAGAGACAGGAATAAATATTTCATTATTATTTAGATGAAGCTGAAACAACAACAAAACCACCCCATTTTTATCAGAATCATTACAAGGAGTTTGCATGAAGATTTTTCTTTCATAAAAATGAAAGCAAGATTTATAAAGTTCAAGATTAAGCTGACAGTTGAGTTTCTGTACACAGGCCTTGCAAAAAGAAACTTCATGAAAACTTCATGATGGTCTCACACTTTGCTTCACACTTAGGATGAAAACACAAAACATTATCATTTCACATAAATTCCTCATTTTGTTAAAATACAATTTGTTCTTCTACACATTTCCATGAGATCCCATAGCACAATCCCTTTTTCCACTCGATTTTCTGCCACTGCATTATGCATTTCTGAATTTCCACCGTGTACAGGATCTGCTATTGTAGTTACTCTTGAAAAGAGACACAGCAAAAAATGATTTGTAGCAAATAAATATCCAAGGGGCTACACTCTATAAACACCAGAAATCACATCCTGAGCCTGCAGCTATTTCTTACAGTGGCTTGTCAGCAGAGAAAAATACTAAAAGTTACTGAGACTCTGTGCTAAGAAAGAGAGAAAAATTCTAAATTGTGCTAAGAAAAGTCCTTTTGTCTTGCTTGCCATTTTAAGAGGAATAATTTTCTCTTAAAATTTTGAGCTTCACAAATGATAGGCTCCCGTGTTTCTCTTTTGAAATAGCTGACAATTGCACAGGAAAACTGGGTCCAGTCCTTCTGTGGGGAAACCCTTCCTTCCCTGATGCCACAGCAATGTAATCAGGCAGAACAGGGCAGATATTCTAAAAATCAGAGAGGTCTCTCGTTCTCACCTTGTAAATTCTCTGTTCCTTCCTGCTTTGGGTGTAGAAGTCAGTGTGAGGGTGGAGGGAGGAGTAATTGCAAGTTTGGTTACAGCTCCTTATTTCCCTCACAGCAGCTGCAGGCACAGCATGGAGATACCTGGGGGGACAGATTTGAGCTGAAATTGTTCTTTTTCCCACAGTAATGTTCCTTCTTACGCTCCCTTTTTCCAACAATGGGGTTGTGTTGGAGGTGAAGTAGAGCCAGCTCTGCCAAAAGTGTTTGTGTGGGGTGTGTCCCCACAGGAAATATCACACAACCCCAGAATATTTGGAGTTGGAAGGGACCTGAAAGTTCATCTCATTCCAGCCCCTGCCATGGGCAGGGACACCTTCCACTGTCCCAGGCTGCTCCAAACCCTGTCCAGCCTGGCCTTGGACACTTCCAGGGATCCAGGGGCAGCCACAGCTTCTCTGGGTACCTGTGCCAGGGCCTGCCCACCCTCACGGGGAACAATTCCTTCCCAATATCCCATCTAAACCTCCTCTGTTTCAGTTTGAAGCCATTCCCTCCATTCCTGTCCCTCCAAGCTCTCATAAATACCCTCCCATCCTTGTCACAATGGCCATTGCTAATCCCCAACTCAGCCTCTGGTGTCTTGGTGTAACTAAATATAAAGAATATGTTGCTCCTCGCTCCTGCCAGCCTCTCCATTCATCCTCCATGTCCTGAAAACTCAGTTGCCTGTGCTCCAAGGCAGCTCCCAGCCCTGCTGGTGGATCAGGATCTCAGGGAGACCACTGGAGAATTTACCTCCCAAATCCTCTTTGTCTTCTCAGTGCTGTCCAACACACTGGTTGTGTGTCAGCCTTTCCCTCAGACATCTCCTCACCTCATCACAGCCTGCTCTTCATTTCTATTTAAAATCTATTCTGCTCTGAAATTGATCCCAGATCGTTTTTGACACAGGAGACAAATGTTATCCAGCCTCAGTCAGGTTCTCCAGACTTCACCTCCACGAGTGAGTGACCAGACCTTGGTGCTGCCATCTCCTTCTAAAGACATTTTTCTTTCTCCCTACCAAATCTCCTCATTCCCAACCCTGCCATCTCCCTGACAGTCAAAACCAGAGGATAATTAAATCCTCCACCCTCAGCTCTCAGGCAGTCTGAGTCCTCATCAGCACTTGGGACTGATCTGAAGAGAAAAAACCCTCAGGAAGGATGGAACAGCAGAGCAGGGGTGGCACTGGAATTGCTCCTGTGTCTGCTGCTTTGCCCATTTAACTTTTCATCTGTGGCTATTCTGTCAACACCAGAGGATGGGTTTTAATTGATTTCTCAAACATATATGGCAACACCATAGCAACTTCTCCTCAATGCAGCAAACCCGTTTCTTCAGTAATTATTACCCTAATTAACTCTCAAATGTTAGCAATGCTCAATCTGCTGATTAAATTTCAATTGAATTTTGTTACTCACCAGAATTGGACCAGTGAAGGCAGTCTCTAAATTAAGATGTATTTAATAGTTCTTCCCTGAGTGTTTCTGCAGAGAAATGTGTGTATTTGTATTTCCAGTAAGGGTCCATCAGCGCTGACAGTGAGTTCTGCCTTTATGAAAACTGAGCCAGGATTATGTACAGCCCCTGGAATAGTCTTGCCTGTTCTATCCACCTCTTTCCCTCAGGTGACAAACTGTGGACTTGAAATTACTGGTCTTATTGCTGTTTGCTCTCTCCTCTCTTTCAATAACTCCAGGCAGGTGATGTAGGGCAATTAAGCTTTATTACATCCATTTATCCTCAATACTTACCCGTCATTTTGGGGCCTCTATCTACTCAATCACTCTCACAGGTACAAAAGCCCCAGTGTAGAGATGTCTTCTCTGGAGTTCTCTCACAGCCTGAGAGCATAATTTATCTCTGGGACCATTAAATGCAATCCTCAGCTTGCACAGCAGCTCAAATTCAAACCGAGATTTCAACAGTGCGGTGTGTCCACAGTTCACCAAGGCCATTCAGCCTTCTTTGGGCTGCTCTGGAAATACAAACAGGGCTCAGAACTGAATCCTGGGGGGAAGTGGGGCTCCTCCAGGCCAGCAGCACACTCAGAACAACAGAAAGAGAAGAGGCAGGTGAAGGTGGGTTGAGTTCCACCACAGCACCTGGATGTTCAAGCTTTGCCTGGTTTTGTGTCCTCTGTCCCACACAGTTTGGCAGGTAGTGCCTTTCCTGATCATTTTCAAACTCGAATGTGGTTAAAAGTGCATAAAATTAGTGATCTGCTGGATTTTGAGAACAAGGTTTGTGCCATCAGAGTGGCCAGGGGCTCCCTTCTCACAGATCCACAGATCCAATTCTCTCTGTGCTTACCTGGGTCACATCAGGGAAGGGTTTTCCTCTCCACCACTGATTTATTTACTTATTTATTGTCCTTTCCGTGGTAGGTGTGCTCTGCTTGGATGGGTACAGATCAAAAGTGGTGTTAATGGAGCAATGATATGGCTGGGTTAGAGGAAAGGAGAGGAAGGATTGTGTCAGGCTCCTTACAAGGACTCTCCTGGAATTGCAAATGGGCAGGGGACAAAGGAGGCTGATGTCCCTCCCACTTGGCAAATCTGGACTGCTGGCCTTCTCTCTGATTTCTACTTCATGTCTCCTCAGGAAAAGTTGTTCTTTTAAAAAATTAATAATCTTATCTTTCTCCGAAAAAACTGGTATCAGGCATTTAAAATGTGCTTTTCACTTGACTTAAATGTTAGAGCGGAAACATTCTAATGTGTCATGATTGTAAAATGAAAAGAAAAATGTCAAGGCTAAGTCACTGCCATCATTTATCTGGCTCTGGGCTGCTTTTGAACTGAGAGGTGCCAGCAGTGGGATGTAATTTCTCTTGCACAGCTACAGAACAAAGTTATTGTGTCCCTGGGATATGGAAGATACCTGGCAGCAGACACCTTTCATAGCCAGGATAAAATGTTTGTCACCTCAGAGAGGTCAATGGCTGATGACAAAAGCGCTCTGAAGTTAAATCTAGGTGGTATTAATGTGAGAAATAGGAAATTACTGGCTTCCAAGCCAGCACTTCCACCCTGACTGAAGGAATCTGTCCTCCTGTGTTGTGCTTTGGTGAAATTGCTGAGGACACTGCATTAAAACCTCTCTCAGAAACTCTTTTTCCCCTCTCTCTCTGAAAAGGGGGGTTTGCCTCTGTGTGGCCTACAGGCCTCACCGTAATTATTCACATTTGTGGCCACTTCATTTATTAACAGCAACTCAACTGAGAATGAACTGAGAGCTCCTGAAAAAGGATAAAGCTCGTGGCCTGCTTGCCAAAAATAAAAACTTCCACTTGTTTTGCCTGAAATTCCGAGTCCTGACATTTGCTTCCCTTTGGAAGCTCAGCTGAGACTGAGGCTCCAGACGTTGCATTTTTAACGAGTTCAGTTTGTTGGGACCTTGTTTAACCCCAAGACCTCCTTTCTTTCCGAGATACTGATTCAACATGATGAGTGCACTCCACAGGAATGAGGGATCAGTCAGCAAAGCTCATGAGCTGGCAGAATCCAGGAGCTCCAGGGAAGAGCTCATGAAGATTCCCAGTTTTGTTTTTCAGGAGGGATGTAAATATATGCTTTACATCAGGGCTTTCTTGGGATTAAACACCTGAAAAATTCCTAGATCCTCATGGAGAGTCAAAAGGAGCAATCAGCTCTTTTTGGAAGGTGTCCAGCTCCTAAAACAGTGATGGTTTACAGTGTATGGAGCTGTGCTTTGAAAGGTTCACAGTTTGTTTTTTCTCTTCTTTGTGGCTCTGTTTTGTTGAGTTCTGGAGTAAATGAACATTATAAAACAGCAGTGAGACAGGTAAGGGATTTTTAGTGGTGAAATTAAAGGGTTTACCTTAACTGCTGAATAACTGGGCTTCTGGGGAGGAGGAAAAAGAGAGAGAAAGGAAAAAGACAGCCAGAAATGTAACAGCAGTTTAAAAACTGTATGCAAACAGCCCAGGCATGAAGGTCTTACATCTCAGCCTCACAGATCTTAGTTGAAGGGAGAGCTGACAAAAAGAAAAAAGGTGCTTGAAGTATCCTGAATTTTAATAAAAGCCGAGATGTAGATTGCAGATAAAACCCATCCCAGTGTAAAGGCACGTGTGAGTGTTTGAGATTCCTCTGCTCCAAAGGTGGGGTGTAATTCCACCCCACGGGGGGAGGCACAAACCACATTCAGCACCTCAGCCAGAGTGGGTTTTACTCCCCAGTGCCATGTTAAAGGATGAGTGTATTCCCTTCCAATTTCCCATGTTTTTCTACTTACTCTGCAGCACAGCTCTCACAACTCCTCTGGCAGAAAACTCTCAGAGCTCCCTGACAGAGCAAAAACATCTCTGCAGCACGAGACCCACAGCACCACTGAGGAGTCCCAGGCAGTGCTGAAAGCAAATCCTTCTCCTTTTGGAGGCTCTGGAGAAGTTTCCACCCTGCTCAGGGCACAGCCAAGCTCCTGCAGGCAGGACAAGATGTTTTCAAGGAGAAACATCTCACCTGAGCAGGCTCCTGCTACCACAGCCACCTCCACACAGCCCCAGCTCCTTCCCTTTGCTCCTCCAACAGCCAGCTCAGATCCTTCACTCCAATGGTTTCAATTTATGGGATAAACAAAACTTCACCCAAGCAGATAAATCAGGACTGGTGTCTGCAGAGACTCTGCAATTAACTGCAGGCCCTTTGGAGGATATGAGCAGAGCTGGCTGACTGAAGAGAACAGAGTGTGCTTTGCTGTGTATCTTGAATCCCACAAGAGGAAAACCTTGTTCTTGGAACATTTGGACCAGGAAGATGTGTTTCAGCAAAGATGCTGATGCTGGATGAGGCAGATCAGGCTCCAGAAGGTTTGAGCTGTCTCTCTCCAAAGGGAGAGGCCAGGTTGCTACTCAACCCACTGACACTTTCTCTGAGTCATTTTCTGTTCCTGGCTAATGACTTTGCTAATTGGAATCATTTTTTTCTACTCAAGCTCAGGCTTTGAAAAGTTCACAGAATGCTCCACATTTCTCCTACATTATAAACCTAATCTATTATTTTTTTTATATTGACTCATGGACCATCTAAGAAATACATCCTGCTGGCTCAGAATTGTCATTCTTTGCCTATTTCACAACCAGTTTTGCTCAGGGCTGAGATATCTGCACAGTTCCACGTGTGTGTTCTAAACCTCTGACTCCTACAAGCAAGAAAGTCCTGTTTTCCAGGTGTGATTGTTCTGAAATTGGCAATGCAATCTTAATGACTTGAAGAGAAGATAAAAATATTGAAACCATGGCAACCTCCAAAATTTCAAGCTGATGCCCAACTTTTCTCTTTTGAGAAATGCAACCTGTTCACAATGCACAAATGAACCTCAAGCAGATGTAGTCTGTGAGTGGAGGAATTGGCTCCAAACAAACTGGTAAATCCAGCTCCTCTGCCCATTTTCCCACCTAAAAGTGATTTCAAAGACAGCCTGTTCTCCTCCAGTCACACCTTTTCTAGATCCAGCATCTCCACAACTTCCTTTCCTTTCCAGGACTCTTCCAGCCAGTTTTCACGCTCTTTACTTTTTTATGGATGGACCTGAGTATAAAGATTCTGCTACAGATTTAGTGGCTCTCCTTTTGTTAGGTTCTGCATGGTAAACCAGAAATATGAGTCTGGTTCAATATGATGATTGTGGTTTTGGGGAGAGAACACAGTTTGCACATTCTTGGGTTCACAGGTTCTGCAGCAGGAGGTAGATGAGAAACACTTTTGTGTGGTTCAGGTTTCATCTCCCAGCCCTGGCTGCCTCAAAAGGTGAATTTCCAGGCATGAGACATCCCACAATTCACAAGTGTGAGAGATAAATACATAAAAATACATGCACTAAAGGAAAAAGACAGGATCTGTTTCAGAAACACCAACCTATAAATAAATTTTAACTGAATATAAGTTGGTTTCTCTTGCTCCAGTGCTTCCTTTCTCCCTTTTTGGCACCTCTGGAAGCAGCAGAATGCAGAGTGCATTAGTGTCATTTCACTGATAATGTTCAAGGAATAATTGCCACTGAATCAAGTGCTAAAACGAATCCTACATTAAATGCTCACCTCCAAGGATGCCTGTTGATGGCTTCTGTCAAATAACCAGCAAGAGCCTGTCACTGGAAAGCCTACAGAGAAAGTGAGATAGGGGTCTCCTTCCCACTCTCTGCTGGTTTTATTGGGCTTTGAAATCTGTGTGTTTCTAATGGTGAATGCATCTTTTTGTGGAGTCTTTATCAAACCAGGTCAGTGTGGAACAAATCACGTGTTGAAGGTTATGTGTGCAAGGTTGGCTCTTTAAGAAATGGCTTTTCCACAAGAAAATTAGGCAAGAATTTCAGAAAACACAACAGAAATAACAAAAATTTAGCTCCTTTCCATGCTCCTTTCTGAACCCACTTCTACCTTACACACATTTTGGGATGTGAAGAAGAGTGAGGCCGAGACAGCAGGACAAGAGGGAATTGATGGCCCAAGGAATGCTGAAGAAAAAGCAGAAAGTTGTGTTTTTCTGGCCAGATCTGTTGACTGGAGCATGTCCATGGTGGGGCAGAGGAGCTGGTCCAGGTTCAGCCTTGCACTGCCGAGGATGCCGTGCCACACCATAAAAACACAGCTCAAAAACAGAGATTTTGTACTTCAGAAGAACAAATACAACAATGTCCAGCTTGATCCAGAAGTCTTCCAAGCAAATACATCAGAATTCCTTTTATTCAACCCGTGGTGCAGCACCTCCAGGACCTGCTGTTGTTTGGTGATGGTTTCTGGAAATTTCCATGAAACCAAGAGGTTTAGATAGGAAAAGTGACACAGGTTGGGTCAGGCAGGGCTCTTTCACACTCTGTCCCTGTGAGGGATCCCTGAGCCATGGAACTCAGTGGTTTCAGCCCAGCCAGGACATTTCAGCCAGACACCACCAGCACCATATCCCCAACACATGCCGGGTCCAAAATCACCTCTTAATATCTTTCAATAAACCTAAAACCTTTAACAGAGTGTGTCAGAAGAAGAGGAGCAAAGGCCAAAGGCCCTGCAGCCTCAAAGCAGGAGCAGCTTTGCATTTTCACAAATATAAACCATGTCTGTCTGCTTAAATACACAAAGCTGTGAGATAAACACTTCCACAGCTAATATTTTTTTTCCCCTGAAGCCCTTTCTTTTCTAATTCCCCTCTGTCAAAAACTCACCTCTGATTTTTCACAGGATTCAAGTTTTCAAGAAAAAGGGGACTCAGGGGTCTCGAAGAAAAAGAATTCTAAAGTGAAAACAGAGTAATTAGAAGCCACAGGCTGTAGAACCAACAATTTTGCTCTAAAAATCTTCTCATAAAAAAAGCACGACTAATGATTCACACAATAACTGTTCTCAAGTGCAATTTTGGCATTGAATGAAAAATTCAAGAATGACAATTTGGCCTAGATATTCTCATGTGAGGAAAAGCTGATGGACTGGTGCCATATCACCAGCAGGTGGGAATTCCAGTGCCTGGATCCAAAACAGGGGAGGGATGGATGGATGGATGGATGGATG
>NC_031782.1:2940797-2988137 GCF_001522545.3 Parus major
GATGGATGGATGGATGGATGGATGGATGGATGGATGGATGGATGATGGACAGACACACAGTGCCTGGTAAAGATAAATCAGGAAACTCGGTGTGGGATTCAGGTAAAACCCTCTTATTTTTTATGTTACTTGGTCATCAAGGGATTGTTCTCTTGAAAATTGTTACCCCTCAAATGCCCTGTGGGTTTTGTTCAGACCCTGGTGTGAGTTTTATTCAGATTCTGGTGTGAGTTTTATTCCCATTCTGGTGTGAGTTTTATTCTCATTCCAGTGTGAGTAGTTGGGAGCAGCATTTTAAGGCAGCTTGAGCTATGACTAAAGTTCCTTTTGATTTAAAAGAATGCAACCCACAGGCTGCAAACAGAAGAAGGCAAAGTGGGAAAAGGAGGTCTCAAGACAGTTCTTTGAAAAAAATCTGGCTGAAGTCCTCCTTTATTTATTTCTTCTGACTCCAGAAAGATTTAATGGAGGTCACTGGCAGAGATGTGACTGATGGACACTTGTTAAACTTGGCTGGTTATTAGAGATTTCTCAGACAATATATAATCCATAACATCATCATAAAGCATTCATTCCCCAAGCCAGAGCAGCTGAAGTTTCTGCCCATGAATACAAATGGAAAATGCTGTCTGCTGGGAATTGAGCAGTACCTTCCAGCCAGGCAGTTCCCTTGAAATTCTGCTTGAGAAGTTGTTTAGTAAATAGAACTTTACAATTTGCATAAAGCTGATTCAGTTACAATGGAAAGTCATTTTTGGCTGAAAACCTCTGGCAAAATATTTTCTTAGAGTTATTGCTATCTTCCCAGCCAGACTGATTTCATTTACAGTGTGATAAATTCTCTAAATTCTCTGGAGTTTTTTGCAATTTTTCCAAACAAAACTTAAATCGGCATCTCATCCTTTATTTAATTTTAAAAAGCAACTCAGAAAGAAAAAGATCCACTGGTTGGTGGATTTTATTTTGCATTGCTAATGAGCTGAGATGGCTTTGTTAGAATGTCCATGTTCAGTGAAACCAAACCTCTCCCACAGATCAGGGACTGACAAGAAATGGACTTTGCATTTTGCTATCAAAATGAGATTTATCATTGTAGGGTAACTTGGTGAAGAGCTAATAGGAGAAAATTCAGATAATGCAGAAAAGCAACAGAAGTTTGAAAGCTATAATGGGAATGTGAGCTGAGCTGTGGAGATGATTCTGCACCACAGATTGCTGTCATGTTCTAATGAGATCATCCACGAGGAATCAAACTAATACACCGGCACAAACAGCAAATAAGTCAATCAACACCAGTCAGAGAAGTTATGAAAACACTGTGTACTCAAACATATGCTGCTTCAAAATTAAATCATGTCTTCTGCTGCTTAACAAACATTTGACAAAAGAAAAATGTCCAACAGCAGAAGATGGATAAGACAGGAGCTTGGAAATTCGATATTTGTCTAAAATAATGGCTCTCCTTGAAGGTGAAATATCCATACAAGTAGAAGTGGTATGAGACAGGAGTAGAAAATAATGTCATGGGGTCCAAAAGTGCACCTGGCTTGCCTGGCTGTGATGACATTCTGCTGCTGTCTCTGCACCCCACTGGAAACTAAATCACACTGAATCAATTGGGTTGATAATAAAATGGAATGGGAAAATAGAAGTGCTTGACAAATGAGTGTGACACAAATATAGATGTTCTTATTTAGAGGATCTGTTCCAGGTAAATAAATGACTGCGAGTGGAACTGAGTGATAAAGGCAAGTTTCCTATGGGATGGGATATTATTTTTTAGGAAGAAATTCTTTATTTAGGAAAAAAAATCATTCCCTGGGGGTGTGGGCAGGCCCTGGCAGAGGTGCCCAGAGAAGCTGTGGCTGCTCCTGGATCCCTGGAAATATCCAAGTCCAGGTTGGACAGGGCTGGGAGCAGTGGAAGGTGTCCCTGCCCATGGAATGAGATGATTTTTAACATCTCCTCCAACCCAAATTGTGGAACTGCATTATAATCGCTGAGAGCAGCACTAATAAATGGTAAGAATAACTTTCAGCTATTCAGATAAAGGGTGCAATAATAAGGAATTAAGGACTGAATTAAAACCCATAAACTGTGACAAAACGAGCTGGGAGTGCTGTGCTTAACAGATAACAGCTATTTTTATATCCCCATTTTAAAAGGTTCATTTGAAGGTTTGATTTCTGTAGCAATGTGGCAGCACGATTATCTGTGCACTGTTGTGGTCTGGCTCTTAAAAGCAGGAAATACTTGGTAAGCACCAAAGTAAATTAGCCACTTCTCACTTAACCACTGCTCAGCCCACAGCTTACAGAATATTTCGACTCGGTGTAATCACTGGAGAGAAACATTGCTGATGTTGTTCCCTCCGAGAAATGCAATTGAGGAGCTTAATGCTAAAAATTGTTAAACGAGTCCAAATCGCGAGTTGAGGGAGAATTTAGCGAGGAGACAAATCCAGGGGAGCAGCCTGAAGTGTTTAACACAAACAGAGCCCTGCTTCAAAGCCCATTAGTGTGAAGGAAGTCTCTTCAGGGACTGGAATGGCTTTTAAATGAGGTTTCTATTGATTTTTCACTCAATGGAAGGAAAGTGTTCCTCCCAGAGTCTAAGGGGAAGCAGACTGAACCTTTTCCTCGCAAAAGGCCACTTAAAGGAAAACAAATCACCTTTC
Organism: Parus major; assembly: GCF_001522545.3. Classification (NCBI taxonomy): domain Eukaryota; kingdom Metazoa; phylum Chordata; class Aves; order Passeriformes; family Paridae; genus Parus; species Parus major. Next base: position 2,943,475 of record NC_031782.1, read on the forward strand.
CCTTTTAATAGAGGATTCTGTGATAAAAGTTTTAGGGTAAATTCATATTAATTCCTTGGAAACTTTGGAACTGCTAAAGAGCCAAGCAGGTGTTTACCAGAGAACCCAGTTCCATGAGCAATTCTGTGGGAATATTTTCTGAAAACCTGATAAAACCTGATTCTCATTTAGTTACATAGCTGAGGTTTATTTTATCCCGTATCCTTTCACAACCCCCTCTCCTATGTGAATAGAAATAATAATGTTTGGTTTGTAGGTGGTATTTATGAGGCATTTGAGCTTCATTTAAACAGCAGCTCTAATCCACAGGGTTCATTAGTTTAGTGCAGATCTCCTTTTTCTCCATTTATTCACATGGATGCAGCACCAGAAAAAAAGACTGCTGGAGTTTTGCAAGTAGCTTATTATATCCAGGCTCATAAACATAGATTGTGTGTCTGAATGTGGACGTGGAAATGCATAAACCTTAAACCTTCTGTTTGTGGTAACTTTTCTGCTGTTCTGCCATTTACAACAACATAACCACTGAGTCAAAAGGTTACATCTTTGAAACTGCAGATTATTCTCAACCTTTTTTTTTTGTTTTTCTGCAGAAAAATGATCAATGGGCAATTCATGAACAACAGCAATAACCTTTGCCAAGTATTTATTGGAAGTTGCTTGCATTTTTAAGTCAAAAGAGCCACTCCATCTTTAATAATGGCCCGAGAGGACCAACCTTCAGTGGTTAGAAATCACCCTCCTCTAGCTGAATATTCATAATATATCATTCTTGTGAATGCACACTCTAACCCTGCTGGAGGAAACGATAGCAGGTGTAAAGCCACGTTTCCTCCTTCATTGTTTTGGTGTAGTGCTTTGGGGAATATTTATTCCTTCCCTGGGGGCAGGGGATGCCTTCAAAAGCTGTAAATACTTGACAAACAATGTGGGGAAGCTGCTCTCCTGCTAAAGCATCTGGGAGAAGAGTTCTGTGATTAAGATGCAGATCTGATGTGCAGTGAAATCTGTTCTTTGTCACATTTGCAGCTCGTAAGGTTCACCCTGCTGTCACTGAAAGCTTAATAACCCTTGGCACACGGTGGCATATTTATGTGTTGGTTGGAAGGGTCCTGAGCAGCCCATAAAATCCCATTCAAACAACGTAAAGAATGTGTTTTCTTGGATCAGGTGTTAGAAGAACTTGTTCTGTACACAAATATACAGTTATGCAATGTTTGAAGCCTTCTTCCAGATGCTCTGTGTTTTCTTCCCCTTTAATTCAGGACATCTGCTGTGAAAACATTATTTCTTTTTACAACAGCAAGAGATGCAGGCAAGGAATACATATCTGTGTCACTCTCAGGGGACAGGGTGATAGAATTTGCCAGAGAAGGTGCCTGCCCTGTGGGTAATGAAATGTGTTTAGTTACCCCCCATCACTGATCTGTTTGTTGTCTCTGACATCCGCAAGGAGCGCGTCCACTGACAGCTCTGAGAGCTTCCTCTGAGGAACCCATCCCAACCTGCCCAGTGCCAGATGTGCCAGGGATGATGAGAACAGACTGGAATTATGGAATAACAAACCTGTGGGGCTGGGTTTTCACCCCACGGCTCCCCACAGGGCTGAGCCAAGCTCTGGGCTTCAGCATTCGGAAAAAATCCTTCCTGAAATGTCAGTGCTGGGGGAAGGAGGGCTCCCTTTCCTTCTCAGGGTGGTTGTGTGAGCCCCACATGTTGGGGTCAGAAGCACAGAAAATAGGTCCTTATCTGTGGTGCCTGGCTCTGACACCCAAGAGAGCCCTGAGTTTGGCACAACACCATGGAGACAGCTTTTAAAGTTCAGTAGAGAAACAGGGAATGTGAATGTGTGAGTTAAATAGAGTTTTCTTAAGTCACTGGGTGAGAAAGTCAGAGCTTAGGGTTTAAGCTGTATTAGAAAATAAAGGACAATATGGAGGATTTAAGGCATTGTCCCTTTCTCCTCCTTCTTCTTCCTTCTTCATCTTCTCCTAAGGGTTTTTGGGTAATAATGAGGGATTGGACAAAGAAATCCACAGTGCAGAACACAGGTGTCAGGTCATTGGTCACTAAGAAAAATAACTCACTTGGCATTTGATTGTTGGACAAATAGACACATAAAAGACCTTTAGGGGATTCTTCATTAGCCATTTTGCACCTCTCTATCTTAGTGTGTGGAGCTCCTTGTGCTCTGTGTACCTGTAATATGGATAAGGAAAGAATAAACAACCAACATGAGAAAACAGCCTCTGTCTCATCAGTCCTGGGGAAAGAACCCAACCACCAGTGTCACCTGGACACCCACACAGCACAGACACCTCCTGACAGCCCCTGGAATGCCAATATAAAAATTTTGCTGCCATAAACACTGGAAATTGACGTTTGAACAGGTTCCTCCATTCTGAAGTTCTGTTCTTGCACAAAGCCCAGCTGTGTGATACAACAGAGCCCCAGTGTGCTCCTGCCTGCTGTGTTTGGAGGGAACTTTGTAAATTATTATAAAATCCAGAGAGAGTTGGAGCTCTCATTTTTTCCCGTGTCTCTCTGGGTGACAGAGCAGCCAAAGAGATCCAAGACAATCTCCAACAGATGCAGGTCTTAAAATCATCCAGAAAACAGCACACAGCAATTCTAAGCTGAACTAAGAACAGCCCAAACTTCCCCCCCTGCACTTCCCCTGCTGCAAATGATTCTCCCCATTCCCATCCCCACATGAGGATTGTTGGGTTGGTGGGATATAAACTCACAGCAACAAAACCAACCAGGCAGGGACAAAAAGAGGAGAGAATTGTAAATAATATCAGGGACAGCTGGGACCCAGCCTGGGTGATGCCAAGTCCTGCTTCAGCTGACCTCGGTCAAAGCTGTGGCTCAGCTGCTCAGTGCAGTCCAGCTGGTTCTTCTCTCTTTCCTGGGAGAAATTTCCCTATTTAATTCCACTTTTCCAGGCATTTCATGATTTTATTATTTTATTATCTCCACTTCAGAAGCACAGCCCTCCCAGCACAGCTGGACTGCAACAACAGTGCAAGAGGAACACTGAGAGTTTTTTCAAACCAGCAAATTTGAAGGAATTTCATTAGAATTTATGTTCTTGTGTTTCATGGTTCCTTTTAAAAATTATTTCAATTTCAGGTGAAATTAATCTTTCCTTAATATCCATCATGAGGGGCAATACATCTCAGCTATGATACAATGAAATGTCCTTTGAGAAACATTAAGTTAAAGTAGATGCTGATCTACCAGGATCTGTGTATGGGCATGAAGATTTGGAGATGGAGAGAAAATGTGGGAAGCTCATTATTCATATCCTTCAGACTTGTGAATCTGAAAATTAATTATAAAATTTCATTTTTGATTAACAAAGGAGAGCAAACTGTTTTAACATATGGCGCCAGATGTTACTGAAGGAAAAAAAAAAGAGAAGTGAAGTTTTTGTTATTTTTCCAAATATGTTATTCTTTTCTCCTGAACACTTAATTAATTCAGACAACAAATTTTAAAAATAATTATTTTCAAAAAGTCTCCTCTGAAGAGACTCCCAGTCTAAGATAAAACTGTCAATCTCCTCTGGAGGAGGAGGAGAATGCTCAGATCTGGATTTCTGAACTGCATGGTTCCACAGCTGGAAATGGCAACGTGCAGAACAGAAGTGACTTCGTATCACTTTGATTCTTGGACTGAGTCCAAAAGAGATGTTTGCTCAAAGCTAAAACTCCTTTCTCCGTTCTTTTCTTTTCCTCCCAGCAAATTTTGCAACAGCAGCTTTTGATTTAAACCAAGAAAACTTTCCCAAGAGAGTTTTGTTTCATGTCTCTTAGTGAATAATAAACAATGTTCACGTTAAAGGCATAGACTTACTCTGCAACGAGTTTTGCTCTGTTTTTTATGTATTTCTCATGTGTTTATTGCCTGGTGTTGCTCTGGCCATTGGTTTATATTTGGTCCAGCTGTCCCCAGAGCAATTTCCACATAAAAGGAAGCAGTAGAGAGAGAAAAGATGTAGAAAAAGTTGAAGCCAGACTGAGAACCAAAGGAGTGACAAGAGCATTCAGCTGTTTCTAGGGAGTTCAGCATGGACATGACACAGATTTTTGGCTCCCAGGTAACCAAGCTGAGCGACATTCAAAGGTCTTTTTGACCCAGGGAAATTCTTTCTGGCATAAAGAAAATTCCTCTGTCCTGGTGGGAGATCTGCAGCAGACGGAGGCTGAGATTCCTGTCACACCCAATTGTCTCTGCTGGTGATGGCTGTATCTGCTGCCCAGCTGGGCACGGTACCGAGCTCCTCCTGAGACAAAAAGAAGATTCTAAAGGAACTGAAAGTGTTATCCTGCCAGGAGCATCCCGTGGTTCCTCACTGGGATGTGCCTCCTCTGGAAATTCCACAGGTTTCAAGCCTGCTGCTATAATGACTGCGGGACCTTGCAAGAGAAGCTGAAAACTTGTAACCAGGATTTCTGGAAATCCACCCCACTCTACATAACCCTTCATCTTCACTCTGGGATTTCTTGGGAAGGAACTATATATAACATATTCAGAGGTTCAAATGGCATTCTGCTCCCTTCCATTTATTTTGGGCAAATTAAATTAATTAACCTCAGCAAAGACCAAACCAGTGGGTGCCATTTTCCAGGAGAGAGATGCTGGGAATCCAGAGAAATGTGCTGCTTACACACACAAACTCACCCTGCTTTATTCCCAAAGTGGTCATGACTAGAAGCCAGTGTTCAATAATTGTAATTTCACACAGCATTTGCACAAGAGAATTTGACAATTCCATCTCACAACTTTTCCCCTGTATTGTTTGGATAATTACGTTGTCAAAAATTACTTATCATACATTTAGCACTTAATACCCATTTATTATGAGTTCATGTAACTGCTATTTAAAGAATAATACATGCTCACTCCTTTCTACGCCATTTGATGCCACTTTGATTCTGTAATTGCTGGTTTCCTAGGATATTATGCCACAAAACCTGAAGAAATAATTGGTTGTTTCACTCCAGACAATACGTTCTGGAGTTGCACAGAGTTTTTAACTGGCAGATTTGTAACAGTGCAAGGGAGACGTGAAGGGAGTGAATGCCAACCATGGAATGGGATTGCACCAAGGCAGCTCCAGGAGCTGCTGCTCCCATTGTTCAAAGGAAAATATTCCTTATGCAAATGCTGGGAGTTTTATGCCTTTGGGGGATGCTCTCTGCAAGACTTTGGCAGCACGGGGTGGAACGAGTCCCAGATGAGATGTGAAAATGAGGTGACTAAAAAACCCCAGCTCTTTCACTGCTCAGCTATAATTATTTCTTGTTTGCAGAGCACACGCTGAAATCTGCAGGAATAACTGCTGGGTTTGTGGGGGATTGTTTTTGTAAGTGCGTGAAAGCAAAATGAAGGAGTATCTTGCGAGTATATTTAAAAAGCACTATTTTAGCTGAACTTTTGTCGCTTGTTAACTCTGTTATCAAGTGGTGGTAAAATACTAATACATGTTCTTTTTCAGCATCTTCACAATCTACATTTATTTTACAGCAAATCCTGTTGTTTGACTAGAAAGTGTTGCTACTTTTATCTGGTTTTAAATTGTTTATAAACTCGTAGTTGAAGTTACTGTCACTTTCCCTGGTGATATCACACAATTGTTGCACACAGTTTTCACAGACTGTAAATAACTGGGCTGAAATTTGTCACAACTTCCAGACTGGTGAAGTGGGTAAGTGAATAGATAAAACATTATGATTGTGGGCATTTTTATTTTGGAAGAAAAAGTCCATGGCAGGAGCCATCACCCTTTGAGTAGCTTTATATGCTTGGCTTCTTTAGGAAAGCATCAAAATTAGGAGGTGGAACAGACATCACTCCATGTTTTAACTTATTAATGAATTCTCAGGGTGGCCTGACCAGAGACTGACTCATCATCAAATCCATCCTCTGATGACAGCCAGACAAACCAAAACAAGTCAGGCAGGTTGTAATTCAAGTTTTAGAACACACTACTGAGCTTTACGGTCATTTAATTAAACACAGCAAGGCTACCACCCTTATCTTAATTAACATAAACTTTCTCACTTCAAATGGTTTACTTCAACCATTACTTTGCAGATGAAATTTTCTCTCCCCCTGATATGAATTTTCACTCCATGACCACCCATGGGGCAGCTGCTGTGGCATTGTTGCTGAAAACTCCTCATGAACAAAAGTTCAGGAATGCAGTTGCTTGTGAAGACTGAGCACTGAGGATCCTTGTTTCAATGGAAAAAAGGAATTTTTTTTGATAAAGAAGTTATTGTGAAAGGTAACAACTGATGATCAAAGAACACACGCAGAGACATTGGGAACTGAGCCTGTAAAAGTGAAATATTTTAGCAGTAAAAATCAGTGGATTATCAAAAATTACATTTTCAGAGCTGGTGGGAACTTCAAAATATATTCAGCAGGTGTGCAGTCACTGGTGTGGGTTTGAAAGGAAAGGCAGAAAGGACAAAATAGGGTCCCTTTTTCTTCATCATATCTGGGGCAACAAAACACATTTGTTCTTTAATAAATCTTGTATTGGAGTTGTTTCATCGAGGCTGGAGCTGCTCCTGGAGTTCAATTCCTGCGAGCACATTGCTCTAAGCTGTGGTGAATTCCAGCAGTTTGTACCAGCTCTGATCTGATTCTTTTCATAAAATTGAAGATATCATTTTTTAATTTCATTTGTAAGGCCTGGGAGAGGTGCAAGGGGGTCAGGGAGTTGTTTGGCTCCCTGGCAAAGCCTCCACCTGATTTAGGAAGAGGGGCCTGATGCCACCAGTTGCCTCATGAAGACCAAGTGTAATTTATTTGGTTTCTACCTGTCTTGTCCCATCTGGGAAAGATCCTTTTCTCCCTCAACACCCACATCCCACAGGAAACTGGAAGATGGAAATAAATTTCAACAGAAACGGATGTTTGATGTTTGCTACCTGACAAATGTGAGCATGGTTTTCTCCCTTTTACCCCCTCATCATCACCAGATATTGCATTTGCATTGTAGAAAGTAATTAGATAACTCATTGAAGTGATATTCATGTCTAATTGCAGGTTGTGTACTGGGTTTCTCTTTAAAAAAAAAAAAAAAAAAAAACCTTGTTCTTTTCAGCCTTCTCTTCCTCAGGCAAAAAGAGCTAATTAATGAACTCCAACCTCTTACCATTGTGGCTCTGTGCTGTTAATTATGAGAAACAAGAAAAGACCCCAGCTCTTCCAGGGGAGAGCTGGTGGGCAAAAGGAAAGTTCTAGAAATGAAAGGGATGTTGGGCAGCCATTGTTTGAAGAGGGAGAACTGGGTGCTGGAGCTGAAAGGACCAGCAGGGCTCTGCTGCCTCCGAGCTCAATAAACCAGGAGGGAAATGTGAACCTGGAACATGTCAGGAACTGAGGGAAGGGTCTTTGTTTGCTCATTCAGCTGTTGATTTAAGCCTTGACTTTGACTCCAAAACAAGCCTCCAGCAGAGGCTGCCCTCATTTTTCTTGCTTATTTCCTTTCCTATTCCTTTTTATTTTCTTTCTTATTCTTTTCTGGTTTACCGATAAGGAGTTTATTTTGGCTGAGGGAATGGATCTGCCTGCATGAGTCTCCCTTCTAAAAATGTCAAGGTGAAGCTGGTGTTGAGCAAAACAGAAGGAGAAGGGAGGAAAGGATTCCAGGGGCTGCTCTGTCCCCCTCCTCAGCTGCCCAGCGTGCCAGGATGGCTGGGAGCAAGGAGGGAATGTTCCCAATCAGCTTTCCCTGGGTTCCCAGGGCTGCTGCAGGTAAAATTGAGCGTTTTGGGAGAGTAATGTGGTTGTGTTCCCACTTTATTTAGTAATGATCACTTGGATTTGATGATCTTAAGAGTTCTTTTCCAATCTCAGGGGTTCTGTGATTCTCTGAATGCCAATTTTTTGTTGCCATTGCTGCCCAAAGATGCTTGAGAGCAACCTGAAGCCAAAAACACGAGGGCTTAAACTTCTGGACTTCGAGGTGAACAGGGAGGACCTTCAAACTCTTATGGGGGAAAAATATATCTGGTTTTGTGAGCACAGAAAGTTAATTAGTATTTAAAGGCTGTAAAATCAGCCTCAAGTAATGCACAGAACTCCCATCCAACCCCCACTACAGCAACTTCTGGGGAAGCTCAGTCAGGAGACATTATTTTGTTTGTGTTCATGATTTTTAGGGCTGTGTACCAGGCTCATCGAGCTCCTGGTGCAGAGATGGCACAGCTGAGCATCCAAACTGGCGTTTTCACACCACAAACTGAATTTATCAGGTTGAAAAATAACTCAGCTTCTCTTCCCACAAGACCTCCCAAGCTTCTAATGCTGAGTTTTATTAGATAGTGAAATAAATTAAAGTGAGAAGTGGTGGGACTGGCCTAAAAGCAGAAACTACAGCCTTGTGTCAGTATAAATTCACTTCTCCAGGTGTGGTAAAGCTCTCTCCTCGATGCCTTTCTCTCTCTTCGACATCCCCTGATCTCTCAGCAACACTTTTTGCTCGTGGTGACTCATTTGGGAGGTATTTTTGTTCCCTGGCATTTGCATTTTCTGTCACCGGTTCCTTTATGTGTTCTGATCTTTTCTGCTCAGCAAACACGTCCAATCCTATTCACTCTGCAGTGAGGAGAGACACAGTTTACAAAATATCTGTACAGCAGCTGCCACTAAAAAGTGTTTTGCAAGGCAGAGATTCAGCCCTGTTTAAATCCAAAACAAGGCAGCCACTCAAAGAACTCAGTCCCACCTCACAGTGGATTGAAAAGAGAATTTGGTGAAGTCGAGACTCAGCCCTGCACTGCAGATTCTGTGAATGTTTACCACAGAATCATTAAAGAAAAAGACCTCCAAGATCATTGGATCCAACCTTTGGGACCTTTATATCACTGGAAAATTAACATCATGGAGCAAAGCTTGATTTGAGTTAATCCTGGATCCAAACCTGTTCTTTAAATCAGATTTCAATTCCAACAACATAAACATGGATTCAATCAATTAATGAAAGCAGAGAAATTTTGATGTAGGCACTGTCTTCTCTGAAAACAGAATTTGGCAGTGAAAAGATTTTATTTGTCTCTGATATGAATCATCTGAAGCTCCTGGATTTTCAGGGTTTAATTTGATGTCCTTAAAGATGATTTATCACAAGGTTTGCTTCCTTTTTTTCCTCCCCGTCTTTATCTTCCTTTCTCCTCTGTCCTTGGATATTTTATTTCCAGTCCTTGATGGATTCTGAAAATATAGAGGAAAGAGTACAGAAATGCAAATAATTGGAGAAGTGTCAAGGTTGGTAAAATATATTCAAGGGAAGCCAAATATTTTATGTGTCTCTGAGAATATTATTTGCATTTTGTTCTTTGCAAGAGAGGCAATTTTTTTTGTGTGCTACTCCTATAGACCCAGCATAGGAGAATCAACTTCTCAATTTCTTAGCTATTTTTCCAACTAATTTAATCTCTGTTCTTCAGTTAATCCACTGAGATTTCTTTCTAAACAATATGGATATCTGGAAAAGTATTGGTTTCATTACTTGCTGTAATGGAATTACACACTGCCTTTAAAGTCAAGCTGTAAATTGAGCAGAAATAACACTTGACATCCACAGAAGTGACTCAATTCTGTTAAAGCTTTTGGATCTTTAAAATTCATTTCTGTATCCATTGGCCCTTACACTTACAGTAATTTGGGGAAAAAAATATTATCATAAATCTCCAGTACAGGCTTGTACTTCTGCAAAATGATTCTCATTATTTTCGAGAAGTAATTCCATACTCTGGCTATAGGGTTCATCTTCATCAGTTCTCTCTAAATGGCTTTTCTGTCTGCACTGCAGCTCCAGCTTTAGGACCAAGTAGAGATTGCCCAGTCCTTTATTCTTCCAAACCTTTCTCAGAGAAGTTCCTTTTGACCTTCTCTTTACAGCTTCAACCACAAGTATTTCTGTCATCCATAAATATTTCTATCATCCATAAATATTTCTGTCATCCATAAATATTTCTATCATCCATAAGTATCTCTGTAATCCATAAGTATTTCTATGATCCATAAATATTTCTGTACAATCCTTCAAGGTTTCAGCGAGCTTTGGATGGAGCCTCCTGTTTCTGGGAGCAGATGAGCATTGCCAAGCACTGGTGAGGAATTCTTTCCTTGCTGCCTCTGCTGTGCTAAGGAAAACCCTCTCCTTGGCCTATGAGGAGCTGAAAATCCTCCCTTTGCCAGAAGGGATCCCTTAAAATACAGTAAAATATCAATTTAGGAAACATTCACAAGAGCATGTAGGGACAGGACAAGGGGGAATGAGTTAAATTGAAAGACAGCAGAATTAAATTAGAAAAAAAATCTTTCCTGTGAGAGGGTGAGGCACTGGGATGGGTTTTCCAGAGAAGCTGTGGCTGCCCCTGGAAGTGTCCAAGGCCAGGATGGACAGGGCTTGGGGCAGCCTGGGACAGTGGAAGCCATGGCAGGGGGTGGGATGAGATGATCTTTGAGGTCCCTTCCAACCCAAACCATTCCGTGATTCTATAATTTATAACCCATCACAGAGAGCTGTTAATTTGCCTTAATGACTGAATATGGCATTAGATCATATCTATTACAGGAAATACATATATAATATATATTATTAGCATAATCTTATTATACTCAGGAGTCATGCATCCATTGCATCTTCTTAATGTACATCAGGAGTTCATTTATCAAAATTTTGTGTACAATTGATTATCCTAGCAGAAACAGGAAATTCAGATTATGATCTTCAGCATGTTCAATCCACACACCCAGAGAACACTTCTTTTTTTCAGCTGTGCACCTTGCCCACTTATTTGTTGATTGGAGGGAATTTTTTGAGGAGAGCATTTTTTAAGACATAACCAGAGATGTCTCTTTTTCTCTCTTTTAAGATATTTAGCAGGATTTGGCTGTGATTAAAATACTTCACTGGAAATGGGTCATTAGGAACACGAAGAGACACTTTTAATGCATATTTAAAGCATGCAATTAAAAAAGAAAAAAAAAAAAAAAGAGAGAGAGAGAGCATTTCCTCGTTGACCAGAGTGATAAAAGACTTTAAAATGTGCATGAGGGTAAAAATGGTGGAAATTCTGGGTTTTTCTCTCAGGCTGAGCCCACAGCAATGGCACATGAACTTGATGTTCGAGGAAAATAAAACTCTTCATTTTCATCCAAAAGAACATAGACTGCTGGATGCAGATAATTACAATTTATTAATTTTCTTAATGTTTTTGCATTGTTGCTTTCCATTAATGAGGGATATAGTGAACTGCCTCTGAAACAGAAAGATAACAATTGGTATTTCTTATGCATTTCTACAAATCCCAACCTTGACAGCAAAGGCATATTTCTTATGAAATAACACCACTTCAGTGTTTTAGAAAATAACAGTTATCTTCAGAACTCAATCCATTAATCCATTTCCTTTTATCTCCTCTATTTAAGACTGTGCAGGTTTATTTCTAAATATTTTTGGGAGGTTAATCTGTTGCAAAAAGTTTAGGTGACAGACTTGGGTGGAAAATCCTCCCTGCTGCATGGGAAAAGAGAAAATAAAGGGATAAGAAAAGAAGTTCTAAGAAACTCTCCAGCTGTTGAGAGCAGCAGAGCCTTGACAAAAAGAGCAAACAGGATTTCTTATTTCAGTAAAGGATTGAAAGATTATGGTGGAGCCAATGAAGGAGCCCCTTTTAATCCCTGAAGGGGCAAAAATTAAGTAGTTTATACACCTCTGCCTTTGAAAGAAGAGGAAAAAAGTCCCTTTAGAGCTGTAGATTCAATGCATTGATTTTTCTCAGCTTTTGTGATTAGACACAGAGCTGGGTAAGGAATCCAAGCAACAAAATCTGCAAAAACTGGGGGGTGGTCTTTGAAACAGAAATAAGGGAGAGTTTTCTCCCAGCTCTTGGGGATATCATAAAGAACTCAACACTTTCAGCCCTGCACAGAGCACTGGGGAGGTCAATCCTGATTTATAAAGGAGTTATTGTGCTGTTCCTCCGATTTTTTATTTGAAACATCTTCAGTAATTTTATGTTCTGCAGTAACAGGTAAAAGTCTGACTGTGCCTAATTATTGATTTGTACTTTCCCAGCTGAACAAGGCCATGGGGAGCTCAGGGGGGATTGAAAGGAAAAGCTGACAGTGGATAAATGAGGAAGTTTTGCAATATTCCCCACTCTCCCCTCCTCAGGGCACTGAAGAGTCTCATGGGGAGGCTTGCCCAGCTTCTTTCACCCAAAAATTGATTCCAAATGGAGAGGTCACAGTGGCAAATCTCAGTGAAAGAGAAAATATTGAGAAAAATCTAGATCTTAGCAGAGGTATGTGACTCAGGGGTGGAACTGAAAGACTTTTTGCAGTTTGGAAGAGAGAGGAAAAAAAACAGGAATAGAAATTTGTCTTTTGATAACTGTTCCATTGCAAGATTATTTAAATGTAATGTAAGAATGTTAATTAATAATATAAATAAGCATTGATTAATATTTGAAAACCTGTACTTGACATGCAATTAACACAAATTGCACAGGCAATTATATGGGGAGTCAAATTATTTAGCAATTTTAAAGCTATTTATCTTCTATGCTAGACTTCTCTCTGAATAATTAAGCCAAATTATGGTAGACTGTTTCATTTATATTAACTTAATATTTGCTTGCTAATATAGTAACAATTACAGTCAAGGTACCTCCAGTCCCAAGCAAGACAGGGCTAATGCTAAAATGGAATTCCATAGCTCTAGATTTTGGGGAGCTCAGCACATCCTTGGATGGAATCACAGCAGCACTGAGCTCTGAAATGAGACTTTATTCACCCCCTGAGTTCTGGGCTCTTTGCTTTTATCATGGCACATCTGTTTTTACTGCTTTTCCTCTCTGTTCTGTTATTTTCTCTCTCTCTAGCTCTGATTCTTGCTCGGGATTTCAATCCTAGTTTGCACATCAGCTCCTGTGTGTGCTGAGAGCTGGAGCCAAGAGGCTGCTCCTGCCTCTGGGGCCTCACCTGCAGCCCAGGGGCCAGAAATCAAAGTCACAGCTTGTGAAACCAAGCGTGGGCAGACACCTCTGCAACCCTTCCTGCAGCATCTGGAAATCCACAGCCTTCCCCTCTCCCTGTGTGGAGCCTGTACAGCGTGTGTGGTGGGACATCTGTGCTGAAACGGAGATCTGCTGGGTCTGGGGACACTGGGACCAGGATCTGTGGGGTCTGGGGACACTGGGACCAGGATCTGTGGGGTCTGGAGACACTGGGACTAGGATCTGTGGGGTCTGGAGACACTGGGACCAGGATCTGCTGGGTCTGGAGACACTGGGACCAGGATCTGCTGGGTCTGGGGACACTGGGACCAGGATCTGCTGGGTCTGGGGACACTGGGANGACACTGGGACCAGGATCTGCTGGGTCTGGGGACACTGGGACCAGGATCTGCTGGGTCTGGGGACACTGGGATAGCTCAAGACAGTGCCACAGACTCTGGCTCACAGAACCCTGAGCTCGACCTGACCGTGCCTCAGTGTTGTACGTTGAACAGACTCTCCAGCATTGCAGATTCCACACCCAGAACCTTTGGAAAGTTTTATGTTCCCAGCTCACCACGCTTGGACAAGAGCTGCAGTGCCAGAGACAGTTCCGCTGCCCCTGGGATTTAGGGAACCTCATGGCTTCAGTTCAGGATGGCTTTTCTGTGTGGTTACTCCATCAGTGCTCAAGAATGAAGTTCAGCAAAAGCTGAAGTACTTCCTAGACAAGAAAATTTGCTTCAGGGATATTTCTCTTTAATAATATTAGCAATATTTGATATTAATCATAAAGGCAGGAAAGGGAAAAGCAGGTGAAGCAGAGCTGCTGGATTATAGACTTTTTCTTTGCACTCTCTGAAACACTTTTGTTACTCAGTGATTCGCACTGAACTTCTTACACATGTAAAGCTCCAGGTAAACATAATTAAAGGAATTATCTCATATCACAAAAGGTTTAAGTTCCTACTGAAATTTCAAGGCAATTTAGCTGTATGCTTTTTTTCAAAACATTTCTAACACGCAACACTGAAGGAACATCAATTCCTTTCAAGAACAGGGGAGAAAAATTTCTGTTAGAGGTGGGGAGAAGATGCTTGGGATTTGCTTCAGCAGGTTTCAGGCTGCTTTTTGGTTCTCATGCTTCATTCCGTGGATTTGGGAAAGCTTTGGTTATTCAAAAAGGTTTCACAAAAGATGATCAGGAAAAGTACATATGGATTCTGCACAGCACTCTGTGTCTGAGATGTTTCCAGAGGGGACAATGATTCCATGGAATGGGTCTGAGATTTAACAGTCTCCAGTTTGGCTGAAGAGAATCAGAATTAGATTATTTTCTCCAGCCTGGTTTTCCCATGACTCCAGAATTCTGTGTGTATTTGTTTCCAGTGAAAGCTACTTCTGTCATTTTTATCTGGAGGGTTTTCTTTCATGTATGCCATTAGCAGAGCTTCCTCCGAGTTTTAAATCACCCCGAACATTTACTGGCTTCCTCACTAGAAATGTGCAATGTTTTTTGCTGTAGAGGAAAACTTTGTCATATTTTTATTCTGATAAAATTGTAGTGTTTATTTCAGTTTCTCTGAGAGTTGCTCTCCAAAATTCCCGTGTCCAGACACTGACCTCTAAGACATTTTTTCATCAAAACTTTTCACTGTAAATTGTCCTTCTGGTTGCCTCCTTCTTCTTCCCCCTCCTGAAGGCAACACAGTAGTCATTATACAATTTGGGAATATTATACTAAACCAGCTGTGGGAGTATTGTACTGAACCAATCTTCCTGCTGGTTCCACTGCCTTCATCCTCCTCCCTTTGAATTACACCCTGGAACCAGTGAGAGTGTGAAGGAGCCTGCACATCCAGCATCAGCCTCACCATCCCATGAAACATTTCTGATTTGCAGCTTTCCCTGCATTCTCCAGGTTTATTTTCACTGCTGCAGTGTCAGAGGTGGGAAGGGTGGCTCGCAGAGCAGCCAGGGAACAGCAGCAGGGACAAAATCCAGCCTTGGCTTTTCCAGCCCTGTGGTTTGGCTTGAGAAGGGAAATCTGAAGGGACGGGCCTGCACTGCATCGTCACACAAAATACACAAGGGTTTAGATTTATTAGAAATCTCTAGTGGGGACCATTCTCTGAAATTTTTTTCTTTGTTTCAAGAAACATTTGAAAGAGCCCAGATCCACTTTTAGGCAACCAAAAGCTTCATTTCCAGGGAGCCTGTATTCATCTTTGGGCCATTTTATGACTCACTGAAGGTTATATCTCTGCCCTTTTGTTTCACAACCCAAGCATTTTTGCCCATTTCTTCTGCAGCCCAGCTGCCACATTTGCAACCAGACATAAATGGGTGAATTAGAATTTTGGACTCCAAATCAAAGCAAAGAAAAGTCTGAGCTTTAATCCCCCATCCCTGCAGTGGGAAAATCATGAACTGCTTTTATCCAGAGCCTCTCTGCTTACACACAGGCACTCTGCACACCTCTGGCAGAGTGTCAGAGCTGATTTCTCACTGAAAAACTCAGCTGCTCCCTCACCCTGTGCTGCTCTCAGGAGCGAGGAGCCTTCCCTGGGTGACCAAAGGCACCTTCACAGCAAACTCAGGCCAGGCTGTAATCCTGCAGTGGGCTGGTGCCATCTGTAACCCCATCCCCAGCCTCTCCTTGTGTGCTTTCTAAAAGCAAAACACTGTAAAACATTGAAAACATCCCCGCGTGTCTTGCAGGCCGCGCTCCTTGCAGGCCGCACTCCTTTCAGCTGCAGGCCCAAGCTAAGTAAAGACTTGGATGAACAGCACTGAAGCTCAGCTATATTTAGGTCTCAGCATGTTCATGTTTCTATTTGTTGCACAGCCCTGAGGAATTCTTCAGAGAGCTTTTCATGGCATTTCTGTTGCCAGGGAAACGCCTCATCATGCGTGTCCTGAATCCGCACAACCTCCAGCTCCTCTCCAGACGGAAAACCCGTGTAGCGTTCAACGAGGCAGGGACACAACAAAGAAATACCCTTCCAGGGAGGCAGGTCATCACAAAGGGAGGGAACTCAGCTTGTGGCATCCCTCCTGGGAATCCAGATTATCCCACAGCTTCATGCTGGCTGTGCTGGGACAGCACCGACATCGTGGATCCGCTGAGTAAGAACTTTGGATCTGCTGTGCTCGCTGTCCTGGGGCGGCACAATCTCTGTGCTCAACCATCCTTCACTTGAAAGCCTTGAGAGAGCTGAAAAAACCCTAAACTGGCCAGGAGTGAGTTATTTTTTTCCCCCCCTCTCCCCACAGGCTTTTGCTGTATTAGAAAGCCACCATCCTGCCAAGTGACAGTCATGGGAAGTGACAACTCCTCAGAAGATTGAAGCATCTGTCTCACTTGGTCCGTGCCCCCTCGCGCCGGGAGAGAGCCGACGTGACATGATCAGAGCAGAAGTTTGGACTGAATCTTTCACAGTCTGTTAGCACAGGCAGGGATGGCTCTTGGAGGGGTTTTTGGATTTTTTATATTTTTTTGGGAGGATTCCACATGGTCAGCTCTGGGACCAGTGTGGGGGCAAGTGGAGCAGGGAGAGGAAGATGAAAGAATTAATATTTGCATTTTCAAATGCTTTTCCTCACTTCTGAGCAAATGTAGGTCAGCTGCAGGATCCCTTGCCCACAGGGCTGATAGGAAAAGGTTTTTCTGGTGCTGCTTTTCCCTGGTTCACAATCTGTGCAGTTTTTTCTGAAAGGAACATCCAGCTTCTTTAAGCTGGCTCACAATGAGCTAGATTTGGGCAAACTGGGGTATCTCATTATTTCTTTCTGTACTTAGTTGGCTTCTCATCCTTTTTTTGCTCTCAGTTTTCTCAGATTTCAGTCTTTTGGGCAGTCACGGATTGTACACATTTTCCCACAGAAACCTGTGAATCCTGGAGATTTTTGCTGACTTTTGAAATGCTATTTTTTATTCTCATTTTTTCCTATTCGTAAGTGCAAATCTTGTGAATTCTCATTCATTTTGGTGAGAGTTTTCTTTCAGGGATAGTGTCAGACCACTTCTCCCCCTGAAGGAATAGCTGCTGGGCAGCACCTGAAGTTTTGACCTTCTGAGAACTTTTTAGAGGGCATAAAACTAATTTCCCAAATCAAAGCCTGTGGTGGTGTCCAAAAGGAGTGCCCATGATGAAATATCCTTTATATGAACAGAAACAATTTGTGTTTCCCAAGTTTGGCTTGAGGTCTCAGCTTGAAAAGCTTCTTTTCATACCCAATAGTCAGTTCAATATGTTGGTCAGGTTTGTGTTTAAAGGCAGAGACATTTTTACAATATAGGCACAAAGATCAATGCAAAACTATTTAGGTAACTGGAAATTTGCAAAATAATTAATTGAAATTTTCATCCACTGCAATGAAAGCCTGATTCAATTGCTGATGAAACCTTTGTGCTTCATCCTTCTAAGGGAGAATGGTTGAGCAGGTGGAGGTAATGAGAATCACACTTTTAAAGAGGATAAGCATTCACTCATTTATATATTGTTTTGTCCTTCAGTTATCTTAAACTGAAAATGAGTACTCCTTTAAAGTGTCAAAAAGCAGAAAAATTTAACATTTATTCATTTTTGTGTCTGTTCCTATGCCTTTACAAACACAGCCTCCACACCTGAGGGAAAACTGCAAAAAAAGAGTAAACTGGAAGTGCCACAAAGTTTCATAACATTATTTAAGAAATATCCAACAATTAATTCATGGCTCAGGAGGAGGAAAAGGAAGGTGTCATGTGAGGAAACAGAGGGAAGTCCCAGCACAGCACAAAGATTAATGTCTATAACGTCACCCATTACAGATTTTCATACTGCCCAACTGAAGCCACAAAGGGTCATGCCAGGGTTATAAAAAAGCCTCATTTACAAGAAGGACCAGAAAGAGCTTGGCATCTGTGAGAATGCTGCCTCAGACCCAGGAGGGTCTGAAAACCAGAGTTTTTCTTCTGGGATTCAGAAGGAAAAGGTTTAAGCTGTGTCTGGGATTCGTCAGTGCACAGTGCTCAGATTGCAAAGGCAGGAGCAGCTCTCAAATTGCTTCCCAACCCCTTTCTGCCAGCCACGACCACACTGGAAGGTGAAACTTCAGATTATCAGTGCAGAGAACATCGTAGGTTGTCTTTGGTAACAGCATAATAGGGGAACAGCACAGAAATAAGTAGCAATAATTATACATTTCCTTTTTTTCATCTTTCAAAGGTCAGATTAAAGTCACAGAAAAGTTTCACAAGGAGACAGAGAGAAGAATCACTTCTGTGACTTGAGAAAACATTACATCTGTCTCTCTTCATGTGTGATTTTATGAGTCTTTACACCTCTATTATAAATTACACATACAGTTGAGCTTGGAATTAAAAGTAAATCTAATTTCCACAAAGACCTGGCTGTGATTTGGGGCAGTGAAATGCTGGAGAGCTACAAACAGCAATCCTGGCTAATATGGATTTTCCTTCACCTGTTCTTTCAGTACAGATGAAGATAAAGATGAAATAATTTCTTCCCAGGACTACAGGAAGTACAAGTTGTATATTCCAGAGGAAAAGTGGTTTTATTTCAGCATGGAAGGGGTGACAGGAGCAGTGAAAGGACTCTGTGACAGACAAAAAGCAGCATTTTACATCTGCATTTCTTTACGTGGGGAAAAACCCCTGTGAGATAAAAACCAAAATTACTGCTGGTTTCTCAGAAAAATTTAGTCCACCAACTAAATGTTTTTTAAAAATTTAAAATTTTTTGTTAAAATAGTGGCTCTTAAAAGGAGCCACTTTGTGCATGGTCTGTGGTGGAGGGACAAGGAGCCTGATCCAGCTGTGGCTCCCAGGTGTCCTCACTGCTGCTCTCCGCCATCACTTTTGTCCCTCTCACCATTCATTTTTTAAGGAATTTCAAGTTTTCACCATTGTTTTCTGCCTTGCAAACAGGGCAGGAACATCCCTGCAGGGTTTTGCACCTGCATCATGCTCAGTGAAAAAAAATAATGTTGATTGATTAAACAACAACAATAACAAAAAGAGATTGAATATTTCCGTAGCTGTTCTATACAATGGTAGAAATACATAAATACCTGACACTGTGCTTCTCTTCTTTGTGTGCTATTAACGTGACATGTAGCAATTTAACATTTAGCGCAGCTTTTAATTTTAAAAATCCTGTTAAATAAACTTCTAAAGAAAATGTGATTATATGATATGGGTTTTCAAAATTTTCTGACATCAGAGATATCAAAAAGACATTTCAACATCCAGTTTCAATTGTGAGTTGCTGTTAAAACCTATGATTTCAACAACAACAAAAAATCCAGTGAAGAAAGGGGGTTTGGGTTATTTCAAACTTACATTTTGAGAAGGGATTTTTTTCAAGCTTCTGAAGCAATGTTAGAATTTTTAATACCAGCAATATTTCTGAATTCTGCTACTCCTCAGGATGACATTTTCCACAGAAGCCACAAATGTGAGGCTTTAATGACAACATCAATAAATTAAAGACCAGAGAGAATCACATCACAGGAGTCAGGAGAAGTCCAAGTTTTCATTTGCACTCAAGATTTTCATTCAGACTTTCCTAAAATATTTGCAGAGCTTACATCTGTGCATTGCCTAGCCCCAAATTTCTAACAAACCAAATAATATGAGGTGTTTGAATTTGGGATTTTGGTTCTGGCCTGTTAAAGATTAAAATATTTCAATAATGCCTTTACTTGTTCTTTGTTCTTTGGGCTTGGGCCACTGCTGAAATATTGGGATCTGTACAGGAGGATAACCTTTTGTCTCTGGAGTCCACAGCATGGGACTGACAGTTTATTATGCTGTCACTGAGAGAATTTCAGGGGAAGAGACTTCACTCATCTTCTAGAGGAGCTCTTCTAATAGAATTATAATTATTAAAACTAACATAATCATTAATCTTATGTGGATAATATTGTAGCCCTTTTTTTGGGTGTTGGAAAGAAAAATCTCGATGAAATGTATTTGTTTGTTAATTTTTTGACGTGGATTGATTCAAGGTCAGAGAGATCTGGCAGCAAAGGAGATTTAAGCTGCCACGGGGAGCGGCTCAAAGGAGCTAAAATCAAACAGGGGTCAGCACTGAGTGATCTCTGAAATTAAGCAAAGGCAGCAGGGGAATGAAGTTTCCCTTGGAGCAACATTTGAAGCCTTGAGCTCCAGAGGTTTCCTGTCTTTTGAATGCCTTGACACAGAGTCTGCCATTCCATCAAATTGTGTCTGCCACCACCGACAGCATTTTCCTCCCATTCATTCCCTACTGCACCTTTTGGTGGTGGGCTTTGATGAAGAGGAAAGTCTGCAGTGGTCCCCACATGGTGCTCAGTGCACAAATTGTGTTGATGCAAACTCATAAGTGAAACTTTAGTCACAATAATACTTCACAAGTGGATCTAAGAACCTTAAAAATCATCTTTTCTCCTTTGCCTCTTGATTAAGTTTTCCATTGAGAGGTTCTGAAACTGAGCCAAATTAAACTTCTACTGCAAAGACAATTTTTGCTTTCCAGTGTGAAGAGGGTTTCAGGTTTTTTCCACTTCCAGTGCTTGACATACCTAAAATATGATCTTCCAGCTTAATGTTTTTTTGAGATGCCGCACATTCAGCTGTAGTTTCACCGTCACTAAATCAAATTTCAATACCCATTTTCTGCTTTTCCACTGAGCCTTACTGTCCTCTCCTTCTGAGGGTGGATGTGGAGTGGAAGAGGGAAATGTGTTTTAGCTCAGTTTCCTGCTCTTTTCTGGTGGCAGCCGAGGTCCAGCACGAGCACTGCAAACCAGAGCATCCCTCTGCTCGGAGCGGTGACACTCTGCCAGTGTCCTCAGTGAGTGGCAGCTAATTCAGGTAGAAAACAGCATTTTTGTCAGGCTTTTCTGCAGAAGCCTTTCCAGTTTCCGCTGTGTTGAAGCTCTCAGGAGGATGGATCATGCTGGCTTCTGTCACACAGCCAGGGACCAGCTCTGATGGCTGTGCTCTGACAGTGTCACCCACAGAGAGGTGACAGCGGTCGAAAACACATCCAGGCGGGGAGAAAAATGCTCTTCAATGTATTTTTTTCGGCATTTATTCCTTTCAAACCGAGGAATTTGAAGCTCTGAGATGTCTCAGTGAAGGGTTTTTTTCATTTTTGTAGAAGACTGAGGGTGTTTTGTGATTTGTGTACACGTGTGAGGACAGAGGAGAGGCCTTGGGTGCCTGTGACTCACTTTTATTTCTTTCCCTCAGCTTCATTAGTGGGGAAATTCCACAATTGCAAACTGAACTGGGCTTTGAAGAGTCATTTATCAGGGATATCACCCCTTGACTCTGCATGGCCAGTTTTACACGGGTTAAAGTAAAAAGCTGCTTTTAACCAAGTGCTGGCTGTGCTCACAGTGGAAGGTGCTGAGGGAAACACAGAGCAGCGGCTGCAGGAGACACCAGGGGTGCAAAGTGCTCCGGGTTTCTTCTGGGGGGCTTTATGGGATTTGTAGTTTCTCCTACATTAAATATGGCCAAAGCTCCGTGGAGGATGCTCTGTTTGAGAGCAGCCTCGCTGTCTCCACTCCTTCCGAGTGTTCGGATGTTTCTGTCAGTTCAGAAAAACACAAGCCAAGGCTTCAGTTCTTTCTGCTGCAGAAAAAACCCGTTCTTGCCCTTTTTCTGCCATTTGAGCCTCATTTCTGACACTGCACTGATTTCTGAAGCTGCAGGTTGTGCTCTGACAGGGTGATGCTTGCTGTTAATTGAGCACTGAGAATTCCTGGAGTGCTGTGGAAACAGAAGAGTGCAGAGCACGCAGAGGTGCCCACAGATCTGCTCTAAAATGGAGTTAAAAAGAGGAAAATACATTAAATCAAGAGCTGACAATTTTTAGAGCAAAGCACTTGCTTTAAGCAGGTCACCAACCCCACAGGGGTCAAGTGCTCTGCTGGATCAGAGCTTCAGAAAGTTTCACAGCTGAATTTGTCCTGTGGAGGCACTTGAGCCAAGAGAGGAAGAGCTTTTAAGCAGAGGCTGCTTGGAGAGGGAAAATGAGGAGAAGGATGCAAAGGAAACGAGCTGGAGTCAGGCTGGTGCAGCAGCATCAGAGCAAGGAATTTAACTCTGGTGTGGAAACAGCCAAAGAAACGAGAATGAAACATTCCCAAGATCACAGAGAGGGGGGAAGAAGCATTTTGAACAAACTGGGCTGAAAACAGAAAGGGTGAATGGCAGGGGCAGCAGCAAAAGGAAAAAAAAATCTTTAATTTTACATGAACGGCCTTGTCACATCCATTGGGGTTCTGGCAAAAGGAAAAATCGACATCTTTAATCAATTTTAACCCCACTCTAACACAGACACAATCAGCACTGAAACCATACAAATATAAATTGTATCACCATATAAATAAGGTATATTTTTATGTATTAAAAGAAATATTATATGGTAGTGGAATTGTCTGCATGAAGCACCAGCTGCTCAGTAAAAAGAATAAAATAACAGACTGTATATATGGAATTAAAATAAATAGTGCTGCCTCATGCATCTGCTTCTTTTAGAGCAGTAACATGAGCTGAGGAGTTTATGCTGCAAAATTCTCTTAACTGGCACAGTTAAGAGAAGATATTTAAGATAGTTAAGTGACTGTCCTGCTCCCAGCCCCTCATTTAGACCCTTTATTGGGAAAAACTTCATCATTCTTGTCCAGGTTGCAGTTTAAATGGGCACAGTGCAAAATAATGAGCAAAACAACAGTGCACAAGGGGCAGGAAAAGCTGCCAACAGAGTGTGCAGGAACTTTAATGCTAGGAAAGAAAAAAAACATCAGACAAGGAAGAAAATACGTGGATTTCTACCTGCTCAACATGGCTGTGAGTGGCTCAAAGCTTGCCTGCTACTGCTACTACTACTATTATTATTATTGTTATTATTCTTGTTGTTATTATTATTATTATTATTATTTCTTCATTGTGCCACTTTCTACCTCTGTAATTTCCTTGAAGAGAGGGGCACAAATGAGTCTTTTGGGTCTTTTGGGGTGAGGCTTGATATATTAGGGTTTGGGGTTTTTTTTCAAAGTGGGAGCAAAATGAGTGATCCCAGTGCAGATGTCCTGAATTTACTGTCTAAGATGCAATAAAAGCCCTGTTGCTGCTAAAAAGCCACCCAGAGATGGCTCTAAAGCACCAGTTTGGAACATCTCATGAAGATTCCCTGACTAACTCAAAGGCACTGATTCAGACTGAGAAGATTAAAGCAAATTTAGAAATTAGAGCCAAAGTATCTATGAAAAAGCCTTTTTTTTTCACAATGAAGCCACCAGCAGTGAAAGCAGCCAGGGCTGAGTGTTGACAAGAAGGTGTCATTCCCAAACCACCTTGGCTATGAAAATCTGGCTGAGGCTTCTGGGAGGAGAGAATGCCCCTATTTTTATCCTCAGAATGTTGTTTGCTCGATGAATGGAGGTTCAGCCATCAGCAGGAGGAAAAGCCAAGCTGAAAAATCCCCTCCTCCTTGGAAACAACACCAAATGTCCCCACTGGCTTCTTTTACATCTGATTTCCACCTGGTTTTCATTCAGTTTTCACCCTGCAGTAGGAGACATGGGTGCTGCAGTGTGAGGTGGATTAGGCTCTCCATTTCAACTTGTTAAATGACAACTTCAGAAGATTTGGTCAGTTTGAAATGGATCCTTCCACTTTGTTAAGTACCAAAGTCACTCAGACTTCCACCCTGTTATTTCAACATCTGCCCAAGTTTTGTTCCCCTTGGCTGCTGAATCTCCCACCCTCCTTTTCATCCTTTTCATCAGTGGCCAAAAAAAATAATATTTTCCACTGATGATATTTCTCTCAGCAGTTTTGCCAGCCCTAGAGTCTCACCACATTTCAGAAAAGAATAAAACACTACTGATTCACAGTCTACTTGGTGTCAGAGGGTTTCTAAGATCTTTTCCTTTCACATCACAAAAATTACAGCAGGAAACAAAGGGAACAGTGGTGGAACAACCCAAAAAGGGTCCCAGCAGCTGAGCTGGCAGGTCCAACTCCCAGAGGAACTCATTTGGGCATCTCTGTGACTAAATTACACCTGAAAAAGGCACCCCAACACCCTTGTGCTTCTGTACCGCTCTGTTAATTAGTTTAGCATCAGTTTTTTTCTGCTGAGGGAGGGATGGTGGGTGGGAAACTGTGGGCAGAGCAATGTGCAGAAGGGAAAAGCCAATCTTAAGGTTTGAAAGAATAGAAAGAGAGAAGGAAGAAATAAAAAATAAAAGAGCCAGTAAAGACAAAAAAAAAAGGCAAAAAAAAAAAAAGCTGTATTATAAAACTGCAACAAGGAAAATAATTATTGATTATGGCAAAGGGTACTTTTTCTTTGGGATCTGTAAAAACTTGCTCTGTGGTAATTTTCTCCTTTTCCTTTATGTGACATGTGGATAAAATGCAACTATCACTGGATAAGAAATGGTTTTAATGTCAATATTGATTACTGGGGAGCTCATCTTTCCTCATCCCTTCAGGGGAGGCATCACAGAAACTTGCTCTGCACAATTACCTCAGGTAACAAAA
This sequence comes from Parus major, assembly GCF_001522545.3. NCBI lineage: Eukaryota > Metazoa > Chordata > Aves > Passeriformes > Paridae > Parus > Parus major. The sequence continues at coordinate 2,968,060 of NC_031782.1, forward strand.
CGATGTGTGGGTAACAAAAACAAATGTCAGCCCCTTGGCACAGAGTTTCCAGCTGGAAGCACAAATTTCCAGCTGGACAAACCATTGTCAGCGCCTTCAAGAGCTTCCTCAGGTGGAAAGATGGATCAGGCAATTGACTGATCACAGCAGGCAGCTGCGAACAAAACCCAGAGCAGCTCCTTGTCTTGGCTCAGGCATGAAAAATGGGATTTTCTGGGCTGAGGATGAACCTTCTCTTCAGCCCCCAGGAGGTTTGGGGAGCACTGTGCTTCCTGAACACACACACCACACACCCTGCATCCCTCAGCCAGGACCATCTATTGCTGGAAGAAATGTGATTATCCCTTTGTTAAGTGTACAGATAAGAATGTAACTGGATTTGAAGTGAAGCAGCAGCTTTGATCAAATCAAAGATTGGCTCTGTGAGGGTGAGGATGCTCAGCTGCTTCAGTCAGTGGAACCAGGAAGGAGTTCACTTGTTGATTCCTGTGAACAGTCCTGGAGAACATTTACAGCAAAGTGAGCAGCTTGGCTTCAAATAAAACCCATTTACTCTGACAATACACAGCAATAGTGAGATAAGGTTTTTTTTTTATTTCCAATAATACAACCCCTCCACACCTCAGGCCCTTGGCAGCAGTTTTTATTTTCTAATTGGCAATTCAGTGCTGGTGTGTGTAGGCTCAGGGCACACACATAACAATGGCAATGAAAGTTGGAGGTTTTATTCTGTCCCTGCCACCCCTGTGGGTGTTTTAAACAAAACAAGATGCAATTCTTTGTGGTGGAGCTTTCCCCAGGACAGCAGCTGGGGGTCAGCGTCACACACAGAGCTAAAGGCTGTTTGTGGCTTTAACAAATAGAAATCACTGCTAGATTTTGGATGTAACACCATCCACACTGGGAGAGTGTGGCTTATACCACTAAACACTAATTTTGTTGAGCAGATAGTAAGTAAGAACAAAAGTAACTTTAACAGAGAAGGAGATAAAATAGAACAGGGTTTTTATTGTTCAAACCACTGAAATTGTTAATACATTGAAATGCCTAATGATTCATTGAACTCCCTGACTTGAAAGGCAGAAAGTCTAAAAGATTTAAAATACTGTTCTTTCTGAGGAGCAATTATTTGTGATTTAATCAGCTATGCATTTAAAAAAAAAAATGCAGAAGCTATTTTACGTAGGAGAGCGAAATGAGTCACTAAATGAACCTTCACCATAGGGGGAAAAAAAATCCATATTACCATCAAAGTAGTGAACGTGATTCAAAGAAATATGCGATGAGTCTTGACAGGGAACGTTTGAGAAAGTCACCTAAGTTCATTCTGCAGCCTTCAGCCAAAAGATTTAAGACTCGATTTTACTGTTGTAAACAATGGGGATCTTGCAGTTTCTTGTCAAAGAGGAGATGAACAGAGCAGAAAAGCACAATTCTGGTGTTTGTTCTGGCCTGTGTTTGCTGCAGTCCCAGCTCTCAGAGCTCCCCTCAGCTCTCACAACAGCCACCAACAAAACTGAACTGACAATTAATTCATGTGACTGGAGGAGCCATCACAACAAAATAAATGTGCATTTTGGATAGAAAGACAGGAGAATGCATGAGGTTTCTGCAGAGCTCTTTTTAAAATTTTTTCAAGGCAAAATTTAATTTTAATTAATTTTAAGGTAAATTTAATTTTTAATTTTATGCAAACTTTACCTGTACCACACCAAAATGCAATTATTTTTTGTGGCTGCTCTTTTAGCCAGACTCTGTGGTTATAAATGTACAGTGAATGTTATATTGACAAAAAAAAAACCTCTCATCCATCAATTGTTCATGTGGAATCAAAGTTACACCCTTTAGATGCCTCTCTCCGTGACTGGAAGCCTGGGAATTACTTCAGTACAAATAGTACTTGAATAATAATGTCTTTATTTAAATATGTAGGAGGCCTGAATGTCAGGTGCTCTTGTTTATACCAGTTAAAACTTTTTTTAAAGGTTTGCAGCTCATTTTTCAGAATTGCCCAACAACAGTTTCAGCTGTGGGTTTATGGAACCCAACAATTATATTTTTAAATTCTTTGAGTTTATGGGATAATTTTAAAACCAGGTTTACAGCTGCATAAAGCAACATTTTTTAAAACCTCCTTTACCAGCTAAACCGAAACGTTACAATTAAATAATTTTGCCTGGAAGGAAATGAAGTTTTAAGTGCTAACGACCACTAAACGCTCATCCAATTTGTGTGGAATTTTATTTTATTTTATTTTTTGGCATATTTTTACTGTGGTTTGTGTTTCAGATGCAGGTTGTACTTCCCTTGAAGGAACTAGAAAAGTGATTATACATTCACAGAGCACTCGCAAGCATCTGTCCCAGATCCACAGGCACTTGATTCATCTGTGTGCACAAATAGCACGAGTTTGAGTTTGATAACAAGGGATTGGAGCTGGTAATTAGCATCGACAGCTCCCTAATTTGCACAGGAAGGCAGCACACTTGTTTAAGCTGAGGAGGTGCCTTGTTGCATGCCTTGATCACAGCTGGAATTATTTGTGTCAGTGGGAATCCAGTGGATGTGAGAAAATACTGTCGATTTTTTAACATTCTGCAAAAGAAACTTTTTGTCACTTCCCAGGCTAAATCCGTTTTCCGCTCTCAGAACACTTCAAATAAAATTTTCTTATAGGGTTATACACAATCGATATATAATTTATCAGAACACTTCTGCCATTCCTGGGGGTGAGCACACCCTAAAGGAGCTGAATACCTGCATATCATCCCCAGAAATTCTCCTCCGTGAATAACACCACAAAAAAGGTGGTGCTTGGGAGTGTTGAGCCAAAAAATGTGACATCAAACGCTCTCAGGGATGAGATCGTTTGGGATGCTTGGGATGCTGCTCCGGGCAGGTGGCACCGTCCCTGCCGAGGGACCGGGGCTGTTGGTGGTGACACAGCGACATTTGCGGATGGCAGAAGGGGACAATGACTCCTCTCGCTCTCCCGGGGCCGCCAGGATCTCCGGGAGAGGTGAGAAGTGCTCACTGATGTTTTATCAGCTCCGGTGCCTCCCCGGGATCGCTGTTTACTTCCCAAAACTCCTCGGAGAGCCCGGCACTGAGGCTGGGACACGCGTTCCTACTTTCTAATGCCTAAAGTGGCACAAAGGAGCCGAATTTTCTGAGACTAAATCCATTGCCTAAAACATCTTTTTGTTTCAGCTCTTTTGGATTTCATGCACCATAAACCAGAAAACGTTTCTATTTATTTAAAAGACTTTTCTCCTCTATTTCTTTACTTCTCTGCTTCCACTTCTAAACAACAGACGTGAGCATGAACATCATCCTTCACCTCCAAAATGCCACGAAAATCAGGGAATATCACAAAAATATGGAAGGCAGGGAACGTGTCTGTGTTGGCTCCATAACCCTCCCCAGGGCCAGCCAAAAATTTTGAGCCAAAGCCAAATTTATTGACTTAGATAAGTCAGATCCAAGGGGGTTTTTTTTTAACACAAACCACAATCTGCCTGCTGGATCTGAGAGTCCTCCCCACGATGGTTGTTGCTGAGATTGCTGTGCCTTATGCACATCTTGAGTTTTCTATATTTATTACAGAGGAGTTCAGTGCATCAGCAGCCAAGCTCAACCTGCAGGGCAGTGACTAAGGCTTGGAGTGTGGGGGTGAAGCAGTTTTCTCCAGTTTTGATTGCCATGCTTTGTTGTTTGGTTTATCTCCCAGTGGCTTTTGACAAAATTTTGATATCAATTCTATCTTGGATGTGCTATTTTCTGACATTAGAGGCACTTTTCGTCCATCAAAGTCTTCTCACCCACAACACTCTCATCTCCAGCTTTTCTCTCTTGGATTCTGTCACTTTGCCAGAAAAATGCATCAGTACTTATTCATGATATGAAGAGGAGTCCAGGGTCCATTCTTGTGTGCTGTCTCCATGGGCTGTGCCTGGATTATGTCCTGGAGAAGAGAACCTGACTTTCAGAAAGGCATTTCACCTGTTAATAAATGCCTCAATTGCATTTACACATCACTGAGCCTTTTATGAATAGATTAATTCCTGTCTACTGCTCTTAATTCTGAGAGTCGCTAAAAAGAAGATTGATTTCACCATGTAAAATAATGTTTCTGTGATTTTTAATTATCAACACCATGTGCTTCTCACAGTTATTTTTTGCTGCAATTCACCTCTCAGTGCCTGGCTCTCAGGGGCCCACTCAGCTGCTGGGATATTTACAGTAGTCCAACACCCTTAAATCATTGCTGTTACTAGATGGATGAGAAAAATCTCTTAAAAATGGAAAAGCTGGACCAATTCCCCTTCCAGGGACAGACAGACACCTTCCTTCAGTATGATGGAGTCCTGCAGAGCCACCAGCCTGATGTGATAAGAGATTTATTACATGGAAAGACTTCCCTGCTCCAAGAGTGTTATCCCAGCAGAAGTTCAGAGAACTCTTGTTTCACTAAGAAACTCATCATTGGATATTCTGCTGTCTTCATGACAGGGTTTGTTTTTTTAGCCACAGATTCCCTTGATGCCAAAAATACTCTGGGACTTCATCACTTCGCTGGGACACCGATCAGACCCAGTGGGAAAACATCAGAATATTTTTCTCTGGCTTCTCTCTGCCTGTTTCCCCGACAAAATAACATTTCTACGAGTTTAAACAGCCTCTCTTCTTAAACTTTCATGTAGCTTAACCATTTAGTGCTTCCTGGTCTCATTAGAATTTAAGATGTAAGACTTTTTTTTAAGTCTCTATCTTAGAAGATTTCCACCTCTGTTAATATGGTAATGCTGTCAGAAGTAGTCTTTTTATTACCCTAATTCCCAGGTTTTACAAGGAAAAAAGTAATAATGCAATTGAATTAATTCCATAATCATTTTCAAACTGGATAAAAACCACTGAAGGAAGCTGGGAGCTGACAGCCAATATCTGCACATTCATCAGCATTAAGGGAACTATAAATACAGAGGGACTGAAGCTGGAACACCAAATGTGAATTTCCTTTTTTCAACTACTTAGCCCATGAAAGGCTGTGACAACAATGCAGTGAGGGAGGTTTTGGTGTTTTAGCAGTAAACACTGACTCACCTGCTCAGTGCTCTGGATAAATAATCATTAGTGACAAATAAAAGCCTATTTCAGACACAACCCAGAATAGCGGAAGTTATATAAAAGCATGAGATATTTTGTCCCTTTCCAGTGGCAAAAATACCACAGTTTCACAGTTCATCTCAGTCATTCTCTGCCATTTGAGGCAAGTCCTCAGGAAAACAAGTCTTGAGGGCTTTGCACCTCTTTCTCGTGTCTTTTCCTTGGTTTGGGTGCTCACTGTGAGTCCCTGGTGGTTTCCCCTCCCTTCAATATGTCAGTGCAAGATCCTGAGGTGCAAAACACTTTCCTGGGGTATCCTTGGAGCTTATCCTTGCTCTGGCTGAGCAGAAACCTTCACCACTTGGTGAGGCTGAGCACTTTGATGTGTCTCCAGTAACTGGAACAGCAGGGATGGAGCTGCTTTTACCAGACCTGAGGATATTTAGTGGAGACCAGGCAGGTTGTGGGCATCAACAAATCTCCATTGAGACAATTAAAATAATGAAACAGCTTCTGTATTTGTCAGCTGTGGACAAAACCCATCAAGTTCTCCATTAATTAGACTTTCCCCAGCTTTTCCTTACTCTTCCACAGCAGTGCAAAGCCAGAACATCCATTATATTCTCCACAGAGCAGCAAAGTGTTTGCCTTGTCCCTTTGCCAGCAGCAAAAGGACAAAAAACCAAAACCCTTCTCCCAAGCAGCTCAGTTTATCCACCCTTCATAATTGCTCAGCCTAATTAACACTCCAGCAAACCCCACACCTGCATTACCTGCACATCCTCACACACCCACTGCCCTGGTGCTGTTGCCAAAGCATCCAAGTGTTGCTGCTCTCCTGGGAGCTGAGCTTTCCATGAGGGATGCTGGAGATGCAGCCTGGCTCAGAATTCTGTGACACAACCTATTTTTAGAGCCTTTTTGTTGTTTTTTTTTTTATTCTGAGAAACTAGTTTTCTCATGGGAAATAAGTCCTTGGGGGGAAAAGTCATTTCCACCTCATTTGTTAATCTAAAATATCTTTTGCTTTTGGCTTCCTGCTATGGAGCACAGAACTGCTGCATCTCGTTAATTTTGCAGTCTCGCTAAATGACAGTAAGATTTATTTAGAAGGAAACCAAATTTAGTCCCATTAGATCATGGCAACAGTTACATGAAAAAGACTGAAAAAACATCCCCTTTTTTATTATTATTTTTAATATTTTTTTTTTTTTTTTAGGGCTTGGAAACCCTTGGTTCCTGAATCCACCAAATTATATCCATGGGAGTTAATCCAAGCACCTGCCCCTGGGCTGCAGTGGAAGGTGTGGCTGCAGGGGAAACCCTACAATGCCTGGCACTCCAAAACCAGGATGACATCCCCTAGGAAACTGAGATGTTACATCCAGAGACAGCAAAAGATCACAGAAGAGGGGAAGGAGAGTTGCTGTACAGATGAATCTCTAAACCCTGCTGCAATCAGATCTCGAGGCTGCTGCTGGAAGCTGTTAAGTCTAAAATTATGGATGTGTTCCTTGGGTTTGCTGTTGTTCCTTTCAGTAAATTCCCTGTACCAAAGGGCACTGGGGGATCATTACCCTGGTGCAAAATAAATCTCTATTGACTGGGCTGGGCTGTCTGGAGCCTCTGTGAGCGCAGCTGCTTCTCCCCTGCTTTAAAATAACAGTCTGGAGCTCTCAGACCACCTTTGGACATGGGGGTGAGTGCCCCAGTAAGGCTGGGGATAAATCCAAGCCATCTATTATGTGCTATCTCTAAAAAAAAATTAGTTTCAAGTAGCTCCAGCACAGCTCTTGAAGAGCCCAGTTCAGCCCTGTCCATCTCCAAGCAGAGAGAAACTGGGGAGAAGTGGAAGCTTGGCACCATCTCTCCACTGTGTGAGAAAGAAACGAGCCAAGGAAGCCAAGGAGGTAAATGTTCCCTAAGAAAAACCATAATAATGGTGTTCCACAAAAAAAAAAAATTGAAAAATTTCCCTTTTCTCAGTCTTTCCTGGGAATTATACAATTCCTACAACACCTATTACATTCTATCCCTATATTTCAATCTGTTATATTCTATATAGGAACATTTCCATGTAGGAGCATTACTCCCCTCAGTGACTCTGTAAATTCTCAAGTTAGTTCAGGCTCCTCATTTTGCCCAAATATATTCTGACTGAATAGGCATTGCTGGGGATATAGTATCAGTATTTAAACAGTAGCACAGCCCAAGGCAGAGGTTAAAGAAAGGTCAGTCTACAGTTAATTCAAGCTTGAGACAAAAAAATTCACAATGGGAATACTTTTATGTGGGTTTGAGAAGGAAAATTCATTTGCTGTTTCACCCAAGGTACTTTCAGTGGATTGTGTTATTAGTGTTGATGGAGTTTCCAACAGCAAATGTTCTGAGGCAATTTTCAGGGGAAGAAATCACTAAAATAGATGACCTAAAAACATCCGAGCATGTTTTGGAAAGATTCCGTTTTTCTGGGGAGAAATGAAACCAACCCAACAACAAAAAAAGTCATGGTTCCTCCTGGAAAGGAAACACCCTTCAGAGCCAGAAAGCTCTCAGGAAACAAATCTGGTATTTTCTGCTTGTTTGGAGATGTTATAGAGTCACTGCCTCACTGTGGTCAACCAAGCTTGAGCAGACTTTCCTGGTGATGCTCAGAATCTCTTGCTCCAAAAATTGGGGATTTTTTCTTTTTGAGTGCATGGAGATCTACCAAGAAAAAACTCCATGAATGTGTGGATTTTCATCATTTTCAATATTATTTTTCTGCTTTTTTTTCATTCCTTAAAAAAATAAACTTTAATAGGAGTGAATTTATTACAGCAAGAGCCTTCAATATAATGATCATCGACCCTCCCAATTGAAAGCTCAGGAAAAATAATGAGAAAGTCATCCCTGTTGTTTTATTTTGAATTTCAGTGTAATACCTCAGGCAGATAACAAGAAACCTGGAATGACTGTTTTATTTGGATTAGATCTGTGCTCTGTATTTCTTTTCTGAAGTATAGCTCGTTTTTTTTAATAGGTGTAAATGTAGATTCTGTATTTCCTGGTGCATACCCAAAAATCAAAGATTTCTTCTTGGTGTCCAGTTTGTAATTATCACAGGCCAGGAAACCAAAGCACCCAGGCAGAGAAGCACTGGAGGACTTTGGGAGACCTTTAATGAGCCCTCTTTAATGAGAGCCTTTACCTGGAAATTTGCTTTTCAGCTACATCCAACCTTAGTGATCCAAATTCTCCAGTGGCTGATGTTGAATGTGAAAGCTGCTGGTTCCACCCTTGTTAACAAAATGATTTGTCATGGTGAAGGGAAGGGGAAATGTTGTGCCATCTACAGAATTATTTAACCATTAAATGGGTTTCATCTTGATTTTAAAAGTGCTGATTTCAAAGAAATATCAACTTTAGGCAGAGATCTTCCAGCCTCATGCTCAATGTGAGCTGTACCTGTACACAGAAGAATCCACAAGGAAAGGTCCCTGTCAATCTCCTTCCACAGATTGCTTTTTAACTCTCAGAATCCATGGAAATGCTTTTTAACTCTCAGAATCCATGGAAATGCTTTTTAACCCTCAGAATCCATGGAAGGAATGCCCACAATAAAGTTCTGCCAAAGGGGTGAGGGTTGAAGTCTCCAAAAAGTCAAAAGCCACGAGGCAGGGACCGGTGTCTGAGTGCCAGGACTGGTGTGTCTTGTCAGAAAAATCCCATTTTAGAGCCCAAAACAGGGGGTTTTGTTACCTTTATCATGGAACTTCAGCTGCCTGGAGGGAGCCAGGGATGGAAAGCTGAGCTGCTGAGGAAAAATGAGCTGAGCAAGAGTTTGGGAAGGGAAATGAAGCAGCCCCATGGGTGCTGCCAGCTCCAGCAGCTGCTCCGAGCTGATTCCTGTCCCTGCAGCTTTCTGGGCACCACTGATGTTCCTCCATCCTGAGTGACCCACTAGAAATGGAAATAAATGGAAAATTCACAGTGTATCAGAATATTTTCCCTATGGAAACTTTTATAAAAGGGCAGGAAGGGAGAGGGAGTTTTCATCTGCACGAGACTCAGGGCTTTCCTTCTGGGTTAAAGCTCCAGAAAAGGCCTGTTAGAAAAGTTCAGCCACTGCTAAAAAAACCCCAACCGACCAAAAAAAACCAAACTCCTCAGATTCCTGAATATGAAAATAAAATCTGAAGTGTCCAACGGCTTAGAAACAAGAAGAAAAGAAAAAAGATTGCCCAAAATATTACCTTTCCTGGTGAAAAATTCATCTATTCTAAGCTTCTCGCATCTGAGGAATCCAGATATGTCTCTTTAAAGCATAAGGTTTCACACATCCTGCATTGCTTCCCTCGTATTTCATGAAATTTATGAAGTTAGGAAAAATATATAATGGTAAAAAAGCTGTTTTGAATTGAAAATTGGAACAGAAGAAATAAGTATATTCCGGTCAAGCTTTTGTTTGGATTTCAACACGTTTTCATTTTTAAAACACTTTTCCTTATAAATAGCTTACATTTTGGAATGAAAGTTGCTTCAAAAAGTGAAAAACTAATTTCCCAATTTAAGAAAATCTTAAAAGATTTAAACCATTCCAAGTTTTGTAGAAATTAAGACTGAAGAAAATTGTTAAAACTGATCCTTTCCCTTTGATGTAAATAATTACCAATATGGATAAATGAACATTTTATGCTGAAATACATTTCAGAAAAAAACCCAACCTGGTGTGGTAGGTCTGGAAAAGATTGTCAATCATTTTACTGAATATATTTGATTTCATGGAGGTTGCATTTCCCTGTCAGTGTCACCAAGATGAACATCTAGAATTATTTGCATTGACAAACAGCTCAACTGAGCTATTAGGTCTCAGCAATAAAAGTGGCCTTGTACAAGCTGTTTAAATAACAAAATATTTTTCTCCTTTCAGATTCTGTGCATATCAAGTAAATATAAAATGAACAGTGTGTCTAATTCCTGCAGTGGGAGATAAATACTATGACAAAAAGGACCCTAACTTCTCATAAATTATACAGCTTTCACCTCTTTTTCTTTCCCTACAATATTGTTTTTCCATAATTCTCTCTGACCCCATTATCATCTTCCTCTTTCCTGTTTTTTTTCTGCTGGAAGATTTGAGCAGAGCCATCATTTATTGCTTTGCACCTCTCGTGTGCTTGTTCCTGCTCTCTGTAAATCACTGTTGGGTGTTTTATTCTTTAGCAAAACTGAATCTTACAAGTCTCTTGCCTCTCCTAACAGATTCTTAGATAGAATAATTCACTGACTACAGATAGGTAACTAATACAAGATGTAGAATGCATTTTTTAATTAGGTTACATCTGAATAGGAGGAAAAAGAGATCCTTTCTTCTTCTGCAGAGTTGGGGGTTACCTTGGTGTGGGGAGAAGTGGCCCCACATCCTCTGATTCTGATGATTTCGTGCATTTGGTGAATTCAACAGCATTTAGATCCATTTTCAGATATTACTCAACACAATAATCCCTCATTTCATTTAGTTCTGGGAATGCATAAAGCATAAATAATAAAAATTACCCATTAAATCATCCAGAGCAATCTTGTGCAGCTATCAGACATATGCAGCTTGATTTCTCTCCAACTTATCCTCCTCTTGAAAAGATGACTCTCAGTGATTTCAGCGGATTAATCTTGATTAGCACTCATTAACTTAACACTTCTTGTGTTTAGTTTAATGTATTTAGCCACTTCAGAACACAATTGCTGTCAGTTTTCCCCACAGACAAAAAGGAGAGGGAAGATTCACATTCCCCCTTGGAGATGGGGGTGTCTCTGTGTTCCTTAGGGTGAGAAGAGCTCCAAACCTCCACTTCCATGAGCTGTATTGGCAGGTTTCCCTGCAGAGACTAAAACAGGAATTTAAACATCCTGCTCACATGGAAAAGCCTCCATGGAGATGCCCAAATTTAGCTGTCTCCATTTTCTGCTGGGTTTTGGCAAAACTGGGTGCACTCTCAGGTCTCTCACTCTGCACAAAGCCAGGGCAAGATGGATCCTGGTTCCCCATGGATCCGAGGAGCTGCACTCAGCCTGTCCCTGCAAATCCTCAGCAGCTCCTGAGGTTCATTTAATGAGAGCAAAGCCCACGGAGCCACGCTCAGATGTGAAGGAACTGACTGGGTTCAGCTCTGCACTTTGTTATTCCCTCAGTCCCCTGCCCCAGGCTGCTCTGCAATCATTTCTGCTGGATTACATTTCAGACTGGATGTTGTACCAACAAGAGATAAGGGGTGCAGAAAATCCTGGAGATAAATTTAGTGTGTGCTCATCTTACCAACAAACCCACTGCAAACCCTTCCTTTCTCTTCTCACAGTGCTGTCACAAACTTGTGAAGTGCAGATAAAATCAGAATTGGTCCCAAAAAGGAGACAGATGAGGCAGAACTGATGGAGCACAAAGCCATATCCATGGGTATTTTGCTTGAGACTCCCAACAAGGTGATAACTTGCAGAGAGGGATGACCATGAAGTACCATAAACCCAATGGAAAATCAGGCTGAGTGACAGGGAGAACTTCCAGGGATATCTCCCTGCCCCATCAGGCTTGGACCAATTCAATCTCTGTTCTCCACAATCCATTTCCATGCCAGGCCCTGTTAGAGGAGACACAGGGAAGTTTTTCAGGTCAGAATCCTGGCAACAGCAGTCTGGGTAACCAATTTATGGATATTTCCTCCAAGGCATGGGGTGATCCCCATCAACCCCAATATCCAAGGAACAGTTTTGGTCACAGAAGGAATAACCTGTTGCTGTCACTGGAAGGATCAGCTACTGCCCAGCTTTTAAGAGCATTTTACCCCCCATAAAGGAGGGTTTATTGCTGAAATCACAAATATGTCCCGTGTCTTTTCCTCCTGCTGTGCAGTACAGCTTTGTTTATTTTCTTCCTGATTTTTTATAGCTTGACAGGCCGAGGACTGAGAGATTTTTGAGTTGTACAGGGCAAAAATTTGTATCTGTGATACTGCATGTGGAAAGATTAATGCCTTTTAATTTAACAGGGAGGAGCAGCCCGTGTCTCCTGGTTCTCAGAGCAGCACTGGCACGGCAACTCTCATTCCCAACAACGATGCCTTAAAGCAACTCTGCTGCTTCCCTGTGTCATATTGGATGATAAAGTGATTTCAGACATTAAGCACGACTGCAAATAGTGTTAGCAGCAGATTTTAATAGGGGTCAAGTGGTTTCATTTCAAGGTTCACCCTGCATTAAGTTATGTGAACTTCCTTATTTCAGTACAACTTGTAAAACTTCTGAGGCCCTGTAGCTCCCAGCAGTGGGGATTACTGGGTAATGTGAGGCAGTTAAAAGGACAATAAAACCATTGGATTCCTAGAAAAGAGGGAGCAAAATGTCAATTACATTAACATGAAACACTAGCAAATACCAAAGACCTATTTCACTTCAGTGTCTCTGTTTCATTACGTTAGAAATCCCTCTCTCCCCATTTTTCTCCTGGAATTTCTGGAGGGTGAATCGCATGCTGGGGCGAGAAGGAAATACTTTGAAGCAATAAACCACCCCTCCTGTCCATCCAAGAACCCTTTCTGCTGTGCAGGCTACAACTGTATTTCATTCAGAGTGAAAATTTTGATTTCTGCTGTGGGCAGATCGTAGGGGATGAGGCACAAGGTGCTGTTTTCTCCCTGCTCCATCACTTCCTCTGCTTTTCTCACCTCCTTATGATTTTCTTCTTCATCTCCTGGGAAGGGGTAAATGAAAAGTTTTCTGGCCCTTTCACTTAATCCCAACCAAGGACCCCTTCTCATGATCTTTCCTTATGCAACAGAGGCAAATTGCTGGGAGCTGCTTTTATCCCAGACTATCCCAGCTTTCGTGGGCACAGCTCCAAATCATTATCCCTCAATTTTGGGTGAAAATGAAGCAAACTGCCTTCTTGTCCCGTTGCCCCAAAGATAAATGATTTCCTGTGTGAGAAATATCTGCTTATTTCAGGCCTTGGACAGCTTGCTTGTTTTATTAGTGCAGAGATGTGCTGCACAGGATCCTTCTTCCTGCTGTGCCTAATTTCTGACTCCAAGGGTATTATTAAAGAGGAGGAGTAGAAAAGATGAGGTGTGCTTTCATCTCCCTACCCAAATGGTGCCAGTCCTCATCAGAAAGCAGCAAACATTTTCAGGAGACTTTCTCTTCACGGCTCCCCCCAGATCTCTGATCAAAGGTCTGGGAATTAAATTGATTCTGGGAGCATCCATCTATTTGACGTGCAAATTGTGCACTTTAAAAAAAGGAAGAAAAGATTTTAAGCCTCATACTTGTCATCTCAGTATAACACTTCATTCTCTCCCGATCCATTTGAAAGAACCTTGAATCTAACACGATGCATTTGAATTTACTTAAATATTCCATTCAATTGGTACAGTAGCAGGATAATTTAATGACAGCACAATTAATGAAAAATACCTTACAGTTCTATTTCTCCAGAAATTAATTGGTTTCCAATTTTTAACTCTGTTTAATTAAACCACTGTGCTTCTGCTCTTTTATTTGTTCGAGAAAATTGCCTTCTGCATGGCGAGGAACACATTTGAAGCTGTATTTTTTAAATGCAATTTATATTCTTGATACAAATCGCTCATTCAAGCACTGGCATTTCCTGCTAATTATATTTAGGATCCAGCACAAATTATCCTACCTGAAACTTCAGAAAGCTGAAATATCCATGTGGAAAACCAAATACATTCCAAACCAGCAGTCACTAAGTACAGGCAGATATTTCCCTTCTGGCCACCTCTAAATCCAGAGAGTCACTTTGCCCCTGGCTGCCACCCCAAAAATGGGTGTTAAATTTTATCAGAAGCATTTTGCTGAATTTCAGCTGGATAATTGTGCCCAAATTATGAAAAAAAGGCAGTTCCAGAAAAGCTGTTGTGTAAAAGTTTTCTTTTGAACACAGCTCTTCATTTAGTTGAGCTGTTTCAGACCATTTTAAGAGGCAATTTCACTCTAGTAAAATGCAATAAAAGATGCAAACACTGCCATAATCAACTCAGCATTGCAGAGGTACCTCTGAGACCAACCACAGCTGGAAACTTCATAAAGACAAATATCTGAATATAAAAAAAGCATTTAAATTTGAACTCCACATTTTAAAAGCTTATAATCAGTTTGTGGAGATCTGGTTTTTGACTTTTATCTTGAAATTTTGAACAATCTTGGTACTTAAAGCACCTATTACTCCAGAAAACAGTCTGGGATTGTTCATAATGGATCATGAATCCATAATGTTTATATTGATTATCACAGTCAGATTCACTCTGGTCATTTTTATTTCTTCAAGTTTCTGCTTCATGCAGCCAAACCCAAGAGGAATTAAACAGGGAAAGTTTGTAGTCTAAAAACTGATTATCCTGAAGGAAAACTAGCAAAGCTGCCACTGGGAAGTGTTAAAACATTATCATTATTACCATGGGATTAGAGTCTTTCAAATAAAGAAATCCTTGACTGTAAAAAAAAAAAGAAAAAGAAAAAAAAAGTGAAGGCTATCAAAAAACCTTCCAGAAACCAGAGCTAAATGACTGACAGCTAATTCTCTTCTTGTTGCAAAGCTTTGCTGCAAATATCCCCAGACAGGAGAGCTCTTAACAAGATCAAAATGTTGTGGCTGGCTATTATTTTGTCAAGAAGTTAACAAAATTTGGAGGAACTAAATTACATGGACTGAGCTGCCTTTGTTTCATCATTGAAACTTGACAGCCTAAAAAAAAGCCTGATACTAAAAAATGCTGCATGTTGTGCACTAATACAGTACAAAAGACCTTGCTATAGAGGATTTTATAATGTTGCAGAATTATTTCATGTTAACCATTTCTAATTCTCTGCAAATGACCTCTAATGGGACCTAGAAAAGCAACTTATTTATCCATAAATATGAAACTGCAAAAAGGAGGCAGATCTCTACAGGAAAAACCCAGATATTGGGGTTTACATGTTTTAGAAGTTCAAGGAGCATCACTATGAGCTTGCAGAGTGAGAGCAGTAAGTCAGATGGGAATGGTAACATTGATCCTCACAATGCAAAGAGCTGATAATTGTCAAATAATCATCAAATAATCATCAAAACCACGTTCATGCAGTGACTCCTCCGTGTGGCACCGCCTCCACACCCAGACCCCTGCTGGAACACCACCTCAAAACACCTAAACCCATCATCAGTGGCTGTTATTCTTAAAAAGATTCTTTATTCTTCTTATTCTTTATTCTCCTTAAAAAGAATGTCCCTGGTTTTCACTGAGTGTGGAGGCTGGAGTTTCCAGGACTCCTTCCCAGGGTGTCTCCAGCAGCAATTCCCTGGCTGGATTTGATCCCCCTGGCTCTGTGGTGGGATCCCACACCTGGTGCGTTACAAAAACCTTTGTGGGAGGTGTTCATGACCGAGGATAAATGTGAATAACACCATGCACAGAAGCACATTGAGAAAGGCCCCATGGTGTTTCTTTGCTGGAGGAAAAGCCACCCCTCTGAGGCTGCTGGAGCACACGGATTGCTGCCTTCCATCCCCTGCTGATGAGTGAGAGCTGCTGGCTGAAAGCGTGACAGTAACGCTGTTTATCCATCCAAACAGTGATCTGGAGATGATGACACCTTGTGTGGAAATAGTCTGGTCTGTGTGTGCAAAAACAGAGCAGTGATTTTTGGGGATTCCTCCTGGAATCTCAGAGTGAGCCCCACGTCTGCCTGAGGTTGGTGCAGGAAGCAGGGAGTGAAGGCAGAGGGGCTGCTGGGCACTGCAGAGTCAGGAAACAAAGATTTGGTGTCCTGTCTGCCACCAAATCCCACATCTGCTGGCAAAACTGCCTCAACTAAACCTGCACAGAGACCTGCTCGTTCACAGAGCTAAAATTATCCACTAATTTCAAACAGTAAATACATCTGGGGGGAAAAAACTCTTTTTTTTTTTTTTTCTATGAAGCGAAGCAAATAAAAGTAATTGAAGAATATTATCTGTTAATAATTCCCTGAGCTGGGCTGTTGCAGGGATAATGTAAATTATCTGTTCATCATGTTAGAGAACACTTACACCTGTTCAAATCAAAGAGGGAGAGATCCTGCATTAAGGATCTCATAAATATCCCTTCATCATAAAGATGATGAAGGGATATTTCTCAGGGTGATTTTGAATGCCTGGTTATGATTGAGACTTACCTGCTTTAATTGCAGCAACAGAATTCCTCCCAACCTTTGTTTGGGTTTGTTTTTTTTTGGCAGAAGGGAACTGAATTGTGCATAATGGCTCTGGACACATGGTGGGGGTCACAGAGTTCACGTATCAAAGCACAAACAGCTCAGCATTCTGAATTTTGTCTCCTGAGAGCCACCAAGCAGTGATCCAGATGGGCAGCCTCTCAGGAGAATCCACCTAAAACCAGAGGGTCTCTAAGGGTGCTTTCAAATAATCTTTTGTAAGTATTTTCTTATAACAGTAAAAAATGGCCTGTCTTGGATTCTGTTTTCTACTGTGTAAATTACAGGGGATTTAGGACTCACTGAGAAAATTGTTACTTATGATGCTGTGCAAAGACAACTCTGACGTTTCTGATTTTTCCAAACATTTAGATAAATGTTATATTTAGAAAAGAGAAAAAAAAAAAACACCCAGGCAAAAGTCACTGACCTCTCAAAGCAAAGCATATTGTCAAAAATACTGCGGCATCCTTGCTAGCAAGGCAAGTGACCCAAGGCGAATTCTTTCCAGAGCCTGTGTACTTGGAGATCTTTGCTTATCAGGGCAGAAAGACAACCAGTGGTGGCTTTGAGCTACTGCTGACTGATTGAATCACAGTGATCTGCACTCTAACTGGAGTGGAACACCACAAATCAGGCTGCAAAAGCAGAGCAAAATTCGCCTTCATTCCCCTTTGTGTGGTTTTGTTGTTGTTGTAGAGGAGGGAGCCCAGAGCCACTGCTGGGTTTCCTGCGTGGTTCCAGTGAGCAGGCACTGCTGAGGATGTGCCCTCGCTGGTCCATGAGCCTCTTGGAGATGTTTACAGGGTGTGGGGAGAAAAACTGGGAAAGACTGGGGTGTTTCCTGAGGGATGTGAGGGACATTTCATCAGGGACTGCAGTGATGGGAATAGGGGGAATGGCTTCAAACTGAAAGAGGAGAAATGCAGGTTGGATCCTGGGAAGAAATCCCTCCCTGGGAGGGTGGCAGGCCCTGGCACAGGTGCCCAGAGAAGCTGTGGCTGCCCCTGGATCCCTGGAAGTGCCCAAGGCCAGGGTGGACAGGGCTTGGAGCAGCCTGGGACGGTGGAAGGTGTCCCCATGGCAAGGGGACAGAACAAGATGAACTTTGAGGTCCCTCCCAGCCCTAACCAGTCAGCAATTCTATGATCTGTATGATCCTTGAGGCTTTCTTACCTCTGTAAATCTGCTGGGCTAAAGTGCCAGAATATAAGATCTATTGACAGCAATAAAACACAATTTCCATGAGGCAGAGGTGCTCTGGGCAGAGACAGGAACCTCCCAGAGCTGGAGCAGAAGGAAATCCCTGTCCCAGCTGCCCAGGAGAGCAGCAGGAGGAAATTTCTCATGGCTCTTCCCCTGATCTAGATGGGAAATGTCACGAAGGAAGGGATGAGGAGCAAGGAGAACTTATTAAAATAATGTGGTGGTACAGGATAAAGACTTCACTTCCCATCACAGAGGAAACCCTGAAGCCTGTGACCCCTCCAAAGGGAGCTCACTCCGATCATGTTTGCAGTCAGTTTTATGTGATTTATTCCAACTCTTTTAAGTCAATATTCCTGTCTATTTCTGGCTTTCTTTTTCATCATTTCTCTGATTTCTCCCTGTTATGTTGTTTATTTACTGACTGTTCTTAGGAATGCAACAAATAAATAAATTCCTGATAACTCTTTGGCAAGCTGCACATCGCTGTTTCCAGTAAATCAGGCACTCAGACTGCCCTGGTCATGTTTTCTGACAATTTTTGTGTCTTCAGACCCCGCCAAAAAACTTCCTGTTGAGCTCCAGAAAGCCAAGAATATCTTGCTCTTCCCTAAACTGACTCCATGGCTCTCCCACCATGGTGCTGTACAGGAAAAAAATATAAAATAAACGATGAAATTATTAGAAATAAAAATATATTCCAATCCTTACTGTGAAAGAACCAGGAGAGGAGAGGGACAGATGCTTTTATGTTGATTTCCTCATGCCCACACAGGTGGGTATCCCTAATTTACCTTTACTTGCATCCAAAAAATTGCCAATAAATTTAAATACAAATATTTAGAGGTGCAAAAAGGCACCTCTAAATACACATCCAATTTTCCTGCATAAACTGAGTGATCTTTACAGAGGAACTGTAAGAATTTATTGCTCCTCAGATGCTTTAAAACTTCATGAGAATGGTTTTGCTCACATAAAATCATTATTGCCCCTGCTTTATGTTTGGTTTATTTACACTGTAGTTACCAAAATGTTGGGTTTGGAGTATTTTTTGTGTATGAACACTTGTAATGCAAGAAAGCAAATTCATGATTTATTTATGCATCTGCAAGTATACAGATAATTAGGAAGTACCGTGCTCACTAAAATTAAATTACAGAACCTGACTAAACTACATCCCATCATTTGAAACAAATTAATTCATTCTCTGCCTGTCTTTGATTTTAATGTATTCAGTTTCAATTTCTGTGTGTAAACCTTTCTCATGTTTTATACATTCTGCAAATTCTGATTTTTAATTTTTTTTTTAACATCAGCACCCATTGTGTAAAGGATTTCTGTGCTTCTGGAATAATTTTGTTGTCTGCTAAAGAAATAAAGTGACAGCTTCAAATTTAAAGCTGGGAGAGTTTCTCAGATAATTTCTGTACTGTGTTCTGAATTTATATATGTATATACCTGCTGAATATCCACATAATGTCCAGTGAATATCCAACATAAAGTGGGAGATTTTGTTCTTCTGTGAGGTGTGGTGGGCTTAAATGTTGTGTAGAATTTCTCAAACAATTTTCTCCATCTCCTTTCTCTCATGGTGTGGACCTGCCTTTGATTGAGACGTGCTTATCCAAGCATTTGTCATTCCCATCCATTTGTTTTCCTTCTTTTTTCTTATGGAGCAGGGAATTCAGCCTCATTCCCACAGCAAACTGAGCAGAGATAATTTGGATTGAATTATTTGGCTCTCCTGGCTGCACAAATAAAATTAGCATTCCTCAAGGACGCATATTTAAGTATAACACGTAGAGTGATCCAGTCCAGTAGAAAAACCTGATGTAAACTTTGATTAATGATCCAGTAGAGTTGGTGTTCTGACCATAAATTTTAGTGAAAGAAATTTATTTGGATGTCCTGTCCCTATTTCACCTGAGGTTTTGGAGATGCCTGCTCAGCACTTCAGAGCTGGGGTTTAAAATCTTTCCCAACGAGGCCTTTGGGGTTCATTCCTGGAGTTTTAAAAGGGAGACCATGCCAGGAGTGACAACAAGCGATAAAAAGTAAAATAACAGCAATAACAAGTAATCACCTACTGAATAGTTATCATCTCAGTACCTACTGTCCTTTTTCCTGTGAACTCATCCCCAAAGGATGATTTATTGGCTCTTAACCACACACAAACCCCACCATATGGAGAGGGCAGCAGGGTTATATAACAGAGACAAAGAAAGGCCTTTAGAAAGAGCTGATGTTATGCTCCAACCCCTCTAATTGCTATAAATAACATCATGCTGTTCATTTATTTACTCTGTTTCAGTGGTGTCCACACAATGTTCACTGAGAGGATTTCCATTCAGTTCACTATAGGGAGAGAAAAGAGAATAAAAATAAAAATAAAAAAAAAATAAAAATAAAAATAAAAATAAAAATAACAATAAAAATAACAATAACAATAACAATAAAAATAACAATAACAATAACAATAAAAATAACAATAAAAATAACAATAAAAATAACAATAAAAATAACAATAAAAATAACAATAA
>NC_031782.1:2988358-3000867 GCF_001522545.3 Parus major
AAAGTAGCAGTCAGAGCTTTATCAGGTAGTTTGAAGGACTTGATTCATGAGTAAAGCTAAAGAGAGAAAGAAGACAGGAAGGTTAAACAGGCTGAGTAATGTGGAGCCACTTTGCCAGGGAGAATCACAAGCCAGCAACTAAAAAGAGCCTTTAGTGACAGCTAAAATCAGGTTGGCACAGTCAGGTGGTTGTAAAGGGGACATGAGGAACTCCCTTGGCCTTCCAGATGTTACAGACTCCTGCTCTGAGCTGCCTCACATCCCATCACAGGTTTGAGGTTAAAACCATTCCCTCCCTTCAATCTCGTCAGGGTGATGGATGGAGTTTGCTAAACAAATTAAACCATGCACTGGTTCCTCCTTTTCTCCTCCAAGAGTCATCACTTTATTTTAAGAGGCTCCCAACACATCTTCAGCCACAGAAATGGCTTTGCCTGCCTGGCCATGGGTCTCTTGGCAGGATTTCAGCTGCCATCAGAGAGAGAGCTGGCCCAAAAGAATCAATTTAAAAAAAAAATATGAGAAGGATTTGGAGGAAACCACAGTGAAAACAAGAGATGTGTCACCCCTGTCTCACCTTCTAATTTCACTGCCAGCTTGTGCCACCTCCAGAGGGTGCAGAAAACTCGAAAGCAGCACATTACTGCCTGATCTCACTTCTGGTTTTCTATTAAAAACCAGTGTTTCAGTTGCAGCAGGAGAGTAAACTCGATGGCAGATTTCAATGGGAGTTGCTCTTGGCTCCATTACAGAAGATTTTATGTGCATAACTTTAAGCACATGCATCATTCAGCTGATTTCAGTAGGACTCCTAAAGCTGAAGTACCTTGTTGAATCAGAGCCTTTATGCATCCCTGGCTACAGACTCGAGCACCGACACTCCAGTGCCATCGGGGCCAGCTGCTGGCTCTGGGATGGCAGGACCTCCCCCGCTGGGAGAATCAGAGAATTCCAGCGTGGTTTGCATTGGAAGGGACCTTAAAGACCACCTGATTCCAGTCCCACTGCTGTGAGAGGGACACCTTTCAATGGACTGGGCTGCTCAGAGCCCCATCCAAATCCTTGGCTGAGTTCTCAGTCCTGCTGCGTTGCCAAACTCTCTCTGGAAATTCCTCCAGGCTCCAATGAAAAACTTATCCTGCAAAAATTATGCTGCAGAATAACAAATGTCTTGTGTTTGCAGGGAATAATCCCTTAAGGGACAGCCCAAATCACCACCCCCATCCCTGGAAGGGTCCCAGGCCAGACTGGACAGGGCTTGGAGGAACCTGGGATAGTGGAAGGTGTCTGCATGGCAGGGGTGAAATGAAATCATCTTTACGGTCCCTTCCAACCCAAACCATTCTTATTCAACGATTCTGTAACTCTGATTTTATCTATTAGGTGAGAAGCACTCTGGCTTGAGGGTCACTTTGAATGGATAAAGATCAGCCCAAGCTTTGCATTTCAGTTTTCAGCTGAGTCCAATGACGCCTCTCCTGGAACATCCTTCCCACTGCAAATCCTGGATTTATCTTCCATGCTCCTACCTGCAAAAGGAAAAGCTTTTTGTTGCCTTTTTCACTGTTAACTCTCATCCACAGAAACAAAGGTGGCAGCAGCAGAGTGCTAAAAAGCTGATTTACAAACCACTCAATTACCAGTTCTGTGTTACATCGCAAAGTCAGGACATGCAAATCAAAGCTGTTTGTTAGGAATACACGGGAATGATTTAAAATATAGTGGTACTATTTAAAATCCATTTTTGGATATGTTAATACTTTATTATGAATGTAAATTTATATTAGGCTCTGCAAACCTTTTTTTTCTTTTTTCAGGTTATGCAAATTCATTTCAACATATGTTAATTTGATTCCTGACATAGATCAGTAGAAGATCTTAAGTCTAATGATAAAAACAATAGTTTAAAAACCACACTGTTTCCTGAAAGACTCGATTCTACAACTCAAAGATTACATAATTGAAACTTTGGCCTTTGCTCAGATTTGTAAAAAGCCAATTTAGCCATGAGAATACATCCAGCACTGAGCTCTTCTGTATCAGTCATAAATGTGATTATTCTGAATATTTTGCTGCTACTACCTCACTTCTTTGCTGGATACTTCTGAAACAGTTACATCAAATTAACCTTAATATCACAAGGTTTAATAAAGTTCTTAATTCCCCTTTTCTCCCTTTTCCTCCTTGGTAAGACCTGGCTGTAAAACACCACTTTTGATCCCATGCAGCCTGGGAACAACAGCTCCAAACTCTGGGCTAGGTTATACTCAAATGAAGGTTAATCCTGCTGCTCAAGAAGAGCTTTTCTAACAGTGTCATTTAGAACTCACCTAAACTAAAACCATAAAGCTTTTGCTGCCCTCAGTATTTACCCTTGTACCTCTAAGAATTATCCCAGTTGGAAAAGTTAGTCCCTCCTCTGGACCCACTGAACCTCAGGCTGAATTTAAGAGTTTATTCTGTTTTCAGCACTGGGGATGCTAAAATGCTGACAAAACACCTCCAGTCTCCTACTTCCCTTCAAAATAAATGTCTTAAAAGTTAGGGATTTGGGATTCTTTCCTTGTCTCCTTTTGTTTTCAGTGTGGTGAGGTCTCAGGTTTTATTTCCCACTCCCTGGAGCCAGTTCTGTATTTTCCCAATCAAAGTTAACAAAAACAAATAACGATTCACATCATCTTAGATAAGACACATGAAAAACCTGACGTGGTTCAGTCTCACACTCAAATCAGATGGAAGCAAAACTCAGGGACTAAAGGCTCACATTCATTTGATATTCCAAATATGCCATGACATACAGGGATTTCCCCCAAACTTTTTGCACCTCTCAAGACAGACAAATTGTCTGGCTAAAAAACAAGGCTACACACAAGGAAAACACTGCTAACTTCCAGTTTATTACAGAAATATCTCAGCAAAGGTGCTTTCTCTCAGCTTCATGGGCTGCTAATGAAAACCTGAAGCAAGAAGTGCCCCAATATGAACGGTAATTAAATCCTACTTTTCAACCTCTGGAAAGTTTTGTCTTCTTTGGGTTCTGACTTTGATCTAACCTGGTTTTCCTTTCATTTGGCATTTCTTCTCGCAGCTCTATGCTGTTTTTCTGAAAAAAAGTTAACCTTTTTGGTAATTACAGACACTTGTTCAGCCATTCAGTGGCAGGAAAAGTTACTGGAACATCCAAAAAGGAGAAAGGAAAAGCCTCCAGGACTTCTCAGTTGTCACCACCCTCCAAGGAGCCACAAGTCACAACCTACAGCGAGAGAAGCGCTTGTCAAAAAAAAAAAAAATAAAAAAGAAAAGAAAGAAAAGGTGGGGGATCATTAATTCTGGATAGTCATTAAAGAGGCAATGATTTATTCATGTGAAGCTCTCCCGAGAATTCAATGTGCCCAAATGGCAAAGAGACTTGTCAAGCTCGTTATCTGGGGGATAAAGGATGCTGTCAGCGCTTTGCAGGAGCGCTCTGTAAACTGGCACCGCTCTCATCTCCGGGGAGCCGCTTTCCTCATTTTCCTCATTTCCAGCCGAGCCTGAGAAAAGCCTGTACACCTTCCAACTGCTTGTGTTCCCATTTTCCCCAAAAAAGCCATCGCTCCTGGCCGGTGCCACGGCTCTCTCTGTCCCGGTCCAGCCGGGGATGCTCCATCCCCATTCCCGAGGAGCGGCTCTGCTTTTTCTGCCTCTCCCCGAATAAAAAGCAGCACCACGGCTGCTTACCCTGGCAGCCCCACACCACAGGAGCTGCTCTCTGTCGGGATAAGCTCCTTTATTTTGTTATCGGGTCTGGCAGGTGCCAATGTGATAGAACAGCCTCATTTGATTTGACTCGGTCTGAGAATTTCATCCCTTCCTCGCTCAATTCTCCTCTTCCTCACAACAGGGGCTGGAGCAGAGAATTTGCACCTGATTGTAGAGAAGGTTTTTGCTGCTGCTCCCCAGAGTGGAGCTTTGGGATGGTTGGGATGGATTCTGGAGGCAGCACATGGCACTGGGTGATGGTGATGGCTGCAAGGGAGGGAAGCAGCATTTGATCCCCCAGGGTCATGGCAAGGCGCTGATGATCCCCCAAAGTTGATTTGTTCCGTGTTAATTGCGGTTGTTTGAATAATTACATCCTCCCAGGCAAGGGAGGGAGGTGTCTCCTTCCATGGAAAACATCCACGCTGAGGATTTGGGGGAAAATAACAGGACACGGTCACTAAATGCTGTTCCTTAACACAGAAATGATGGAGCTAAAAATTTATTATTAAATTTAGATTTATTTATTTATTTATTTATTAAAAATAAAGGTTGAAAAGAAGGACGAAAAGCTGCTCTAAGGACTTGTGTGAACAGGGGAAAATGCCCAAGAATAATGTCCAGTTTTGTCTGATTTCACTAGAAATCCTCACCATTTTGCTAATCCAGCTTTTTGAGCAAGGCCTGTTGACAGAGCCGTAGTGAATGTTTGGCTGTGGATTTTAGCCTTGAGTTTGAAATCAATTTGAAATTATTTTCCAAATAATACATTTGGATTAGGTTTCACTTTTCACACGTGTTTGCCCTCATTGCATCTTTAGCTCAAACCGTACCATTTTCACTTTCTCCTGCAGAAAACCCACCAGCCCAGAGGTAAAGATGAATATGACAATCTCATACAAAACAGATATAATAGAAATCTAATGGATGCATCTCCATGATAAACTGCTAACAACAGAGAAAATGCTGAGAGAAAAGGGAGTCCTGAGGTGGGAAGGGAAATACTTGTTGCACTGGATCATTTCAAGATGGGGAACAGGCTCTGCCCTCCTCACCACACATTTCCTGGAGTCAAGTCCTCCCAGAGAAATATTAAAAGTGAAGGAAAAAAAAAAAAGAAAAGTTTCTGAAGACTGAAAAGCACTGGTTTAACTTGGTTTAAAATAAAGGGGCTGTGGGCTGCTTCTGCCCTACAAGAAAATATCTTTCATGATTTAGACTTAAACAAAGTTTCTTGAACTCTAAATTTGAAACAGCACATTTAAAGGCAGGTGGGTGGAAGGCTGTGGAGGTGGGAAAGTGAAAAGACAAAGGGAAGAGAGCAGGGGAGAGCTCTTGGGAATCTGTTCATGGAGAGCTCTCAGAAATTTTTGAAGTTGAGGAGATATTATGTTAATGTAAGTTCTAATTGCTAGGCAATAAACAACACCCACCTGCTGACTAAATGTCAGGACCAAACTTATCTCTAAATCTGCTTTGAAACAATGTCAGTCATAGCATCACAAACAGATTGAACCCTTCTTTCCGTGTTCAAATAAAAATAAGCCTGGATTTTTAATTACCCAAAGTTAAGAGACCTCAGGTATTTTAAAAAAAAAACAACAAACCAAACAAACAGAACCCCAACCAATCTGGCAGTAGGTGGTGAGAGCTGCAGAGAGTTGTGACTGTTTGTGAGCCAATTATGAGATAAAACCCCCTAGAAATGCATCCATTAGAAATGCCACACATTAATGGCAATATTTCAAGGGAATGGTTTTTCTATTCTTAGTAACATATCAGGCTGGAAAAGTTTCTGGGGATTTCAAGTGTCTTTTCTGCAAGCAGGATGGTCTCCACACAGGGATGTGCTTCTAACTCATGGTTTAGGTGGAGAACCCAAAAAATACCCTAAAAAACCCAAACAAAACCCACCAGAAATGAAAAACCAACCAACAGCTGTGGCAAAACTCCTCTTGATGGATTCAATCTTTGCCTTTCCTTGACAATCAGCCTGCATTGAGCAGCTTCTACCCATGGACTCCATCTCCTTCAGGACCCTGAGGCAGGAAATGGGAAATCTCAGCCAAGCCAGGGAAGCAATTCTGACCAGAAACAAGGCAAAGCAACCTCATTTTGAAATAAAAGAGATTATTTTAGATTCTCTTTTTCACTGCATTAAGCCAAAAAAAAATCAGGAGTCTTCAGAGTTAACAAAATGCATTTGCATTTTGAAATTCAGTGTTTGGTGATGTCCAGCTCTCACCATTTTCTGGTTGTCAGGCCTCTGAAGAAGGCACCAAAAAAGGTTTCCTTTGCTCCAGATTTCAGGTCTTGGGCAGGAAGATGGATGGGGTCTGGAAGCCTCTGTTTGCTTAGAGAATGGCAAATGAATAAATGGATCTACGTATAATTAAAACTCCATTTAATTCTAATATTCAGCAAAAATGCTCTGGAGGTTTGACTTAGCCTGTTCTTCAGTTGGAAGGGCAGTGTTTAATCCTAATATCAGTTCTGGCTGCTGAGTTTCCTTCTGTTCAAAAAACACGCTTTGTGCCTTTATTTAAGGAATCCTCTTTCTATGCAAATGCAATTCCTCTGAGAGAGGAGCAGGCACGGGGAACACAAGTTATTTAAAACAGGCTATTCAATATTTTCCTAAAAAAAAATAAAAAAAAGAAGATTCTGAAGTTATTTAAAGGCCATGGGACTTACATACCCAAGAACAACAAAACCCTGAGAATCTGAATCAAAACACGTCACTGAGCTTTTCCTCTGCTTTCACTGGATGCAAATGAGAACATGAATTAACACAAACATCACATGGCCAGGAAATAACAACTTCAGCTTGCAAGAGCCACCAGTGTTGTTGTGCAGCTGAGTCACACCTGAACGGAGGAGAAATGGAATTATGATTGAGCAGACAGGATTAGGAGCTCACAGAGACAAAGAATGGCCCAGCAGTGACAAAACCAGCTCTGCAACTGGGAAAATAAATTTACCTCCCTCCTCTACTCCAGCCCTCCTGCACAGCCTTGGGAAGACACAGGGTTGTTAGAAGAAGAAATACATCAACTCAGAGGCACTCATACCATGCAGAGGGGACCAGGGAAGTGCATAAATTCTTGGAAAGGAGCTTGGAAAGCTCTTTCACAATTATTTCTCAATGTGGACAAGATTTCACAGCAAGGATACATTCACACAAGTTTACTAAGTTGAATTTGGGAGTGGATTAAGTGAAACCTGTGTGCAGGATGACAGGATCCTTGTGGGAAGCTAATGTGAAGCAGTTACTTTGCTTTAAATTCATGTTCTACCTTGCTGTGCAAAAGCTTTCCTGTGCAGATAAACATAAAGAGAGAAGAAAAAAAAAAGAAATTGGCAATATCTGTTAAGTCATTCTTGTAATAACCAGTTTGCCATTATCCATCCTTGAATCGAAAGTTACCTTTAAAAGCTTTTATCCTATTAGGATAAACAAAATGGAATCAGGGGGTAAAAAATTCACCACAAAAGGCAATCAATTGACTGAGGGAGGGGGAAAAACACATTTAAAACGAGGTGTTGGAGAAGGATCAGGGAAATGCCCACTTCTGTCTCGTTTGGACAGTGAAGTGCAGTCTGCCACCCTTCCCAAAGGACATTTAAATATCACCTTGCAGAAGGGTGGAGAGAAGCAGACACCCAAAGAAAACTGCTGCTAAACTGAGATCTGGAACATTCTGAGCCACCAATTTAATGGAGAAAGAAAACTCATAGAAAATAATCCAGCTGCATCAGGAACATTTGAAAAGCAATGACAATTATGTGCTCCCAGAGCAGCAGAAGGTAAAAGTACAAAAGTGAAGCTCTAAGTTAGTAATAGTAAAGGTTGTTGGAAACAGCGTGGTTATTGCCTTCAATTGCAGTCCCAGCTGAAGCTATTTTTCTATTTATAAACGATCTTTGGTTTGTTATGAGACATTTCTCATGTTTATAGATCTCTCACTAGAAGCTGAGGAGTTTGGATCTCAGTGGAAAATTAATATAACCTCGGATCTTCAAGAAAACTGTCTTTATATTACACCCATTAGAGGTGGATTTATGCATTTAAAACCAGAAAGTGCCTAAACATTCAGCCAGAGGTTTCCCAATTGCTCCCTCTGATTTCCATCACCAGGTATTTATCAGCAGTGCTGGGTACATCATTGCCTCTATAAATTCAGCCCAGCTACTCGGGATTGTGTTTTAAGACACAAAAGAGTTCTATGCCGAAAATAAATCTCACCCAAAGAATTTGCTGCTTTCCTCAGCAAACAGATCCCTCACTTCTGGAGCCATCCTGGTCCTGAAAGAGTCAGGAGCAGCATGACAAAAGGAATATGTGTCAAACAACCCTGGAGCTGCTAATTCCAGCTGCATGGGGGGGCTTGAACACTGGCAGGGAGCACTTTTGATTTTCCAAGGTGAGATACTCATTTTCACACACAGGGCCATGCAGTGACTCCTGCACACGCAAAGAGCCACAAAGTCCCATTCTTTATCGAGTTAGAGACATTAAAAAATAAAATAAAATAAAATCCTTTCAATTTGACAGATTTATTTGGGTGCTTTGTCCCTTATTATTCTCTAAGTATCTGCCCTGCTGGTGGAGCTTGAAATGATTTATTGCAGGGGGATGACTAAGAGTGGGTTATACACCAGAACACCCCAAACTGCAACAAGTCCTGTCTTGGAGCTCTAATCTTCCCTACTTCAGGGTTTTCTTTAAATTATCCCTTTCAATTTTTGCTTGTTTTCCATTAATTGAGAAGATGGAGACTGGCATCCTCAGCATACACTTGATAATTATTAAATCCATTAAATGGTGAACAGGGAGGTACCAAAATTCCTGGCCAGTGGATCTGTTCTGTTTGCAGCATCTGCTGCTCCAATATTATGAAATAATAAAAGTTGAGGCATTGTTCAGCTCTTTGAAGCTCACAGCTCCAGGCTGCTATGGAGGCACACAGACAACTGGGGCTTAAAACAGGGAGCCACATTTCTATGACCAAGAATGCTTCAATCAATCATTACAGCAAAGATTAAAATTCAGACTCTTAATCCTCACAGTCCAGGTCATTGGCTACTCCCTGCATGGGTAAAGAGCTGTTTGGGGGGTGTTTGTTTGGCTGTGCAGGTTTTTTACCATAATTGCACACTCCAAATTTTGGCTACTGCACCAAGCTGCAGTTTCTGGCTTCCATTAGCCATAACTACTCTCAGTGTTTATGCAATAAGAGTTCAAAGCATATCTTTATGCCAATTCTCCTTGCCAGCTCCTTCTTTTTTTATTTTATCTTTTTTTTTTTTTTCCTTTATTTTCAGCCACTCTGTGCAAAAACATTCAGATATTTTGTGATGAGAAGGAAGGATTGCAGAATATGGAGCTGCTGTACAGCCTTGCTTCAAAACAACCTCCCACCACAGAGCCCTCAGAGACTCAAACTGGGAATGGGGAAGGGGGATAAAGTAAAGAGGAAGCTGGAACTACACAAGCTTGTAGGAAGAAGAAAGTTCAGATATATTTAACACCCAGTAATCAGCAATTCAGGCTTTTCTGGTCCCAGTTAAGTCACAAGTCAGGAGTGACTCCACCAGTTTAGCAATGGCACCGTTTCAGTCACTGGAAGGGGACAGAGATTAAACAAAAGTAGATTTTTCCAGAGCTAAGTGAGCTGATACACAGCATCTGCTTCATAAAACTTCCACACTCACATTTCCAAATTCAGATTGGAAATTTTTGTGGCCAGAAATCCTTAAAACTGAGTATCTCTCTCCCATTAACCTCTTTGGAGGTATTAAGCACTCACATTTCCAAGTAGATCCCTTCTTTTTCATGATTATCATTAATTATGGCTTGGTGTGGAGTTTATGTTAATTTGGTTGATTGCAGAATTTTGCATTTACAGATTATCTCACTGTTCTTGCACCCTGGTGATTAGAAAAGGGCCCTGACTGCCCTCCCCCAGGGACCCTGTGACTGATCCCTGAGGATGCTGTTGGGGTCCAGGGATGTTCCCCTCCTGCCCCCACATCCACTTTTATTCCTGTTACCACAACTATGGCACTTTACTCTCAAGGTTGGGAGAAATAAATAGTGCTAATAAACGGTGAGAGATAAATAACAGAAGTCAAAATACTGAAAAAATACATCTTCACATGCTTTGTTTATTTTAACTTATCCCCCTTTTTTCCATTAAACACAAACCCCAGAAAAAAAATCCCTCAGCTTTTCAACATGCCTGTTTAAATGAGCTATTTTGTGTTTTATCATCTTCCCTACATTTCTTTCTATCCACATTATTTCCAGACAAATTCTGGGAATGAAGATAAAGCCTTTTAAATGAAGGCTCTAACTGCCCAACATGTACCACATCAATGCTCCAGCAAAGCCAGCCCTCTTTAAAAAGCCTTCATAAGACAGAAGTGAAGCTGTTTAGTGTAAATTAAGGAGTCATTTCCCTGCTAAAATCCTGGGCTGAAAAGAAATTATTTTAGGAACCAGAGAAAGAAACAGGCAGCAAGAAAATGAGATGATGTAGTGCCATGGCTAAACTGTCAGTCTCGTTTTTTATTCTGTTTGCAGTTGCATGGACAGGGGGGCCCAGTCCATTAACCCAGATAATGAGTTAAGGAGGTCTAATAAAGACAAAGAAAATACCCATGGTGAAATAACTGTGGGTTTGATACTGGAAGAGAGAATTTAGGTGAAGCAGAGCCTCTCTGCAGCAGCTCAAAATGCTGAAAATGCTTCTGCTGAGGCAGGGAGAGCAGCTTCCCCCTCCAAGAGAGCTCAGAGGGAGAATGAAAGGCTCTGCATGATCACCACGAAGTTAGAAACTGCCTTCCCTTCCTCTTTGCTCCAATAAATTAACTAAACCAGTGAAGGTTTCAATCAAACCAAAGCACTTCAGGAGAAGCTTCTGAGGACTGGCATTTTTTCACCATTCAAGAAATAATGCAGCAGGGGAGGTTCTTTCGGTGCTCTCAGGCACAGAGTCCTGCTTTGGCTGGGCAAAACTCACAGCAGCTCTACCAAAGCCCAGATTAACACAGAGATAACCAAAGCTGCCTGAAGGAGGTCATTTGGCCATCTCTGATTTGAGCAATCCTTTCCAAGAACAGCAGCTGCACAGAGGGACCCTGCTGGCTCCGTGCTGTGTGTGTTTGCTTGTCCCACTGGATACACATAAATATTTGGAGTTGCTTCCTGCACACTTTGCTGTGTGCTGCTGCAAATTTGAGCTGTGCAAGTGTCCTAGTCCCAAAAACAGCTTAATGAGCTCCTGAAATAGATTCCTAAGTGGAATCAAGCAATATTGACCTGCCAGCAGCATGGGGCTTTCAGCTCAGTGCTCACTAACACATATTGGCATCAGTTCTGAGGCCTGGAGAGGGCAACACACTTTGAAATTAAGTAAATAAGTGCTAGGCAGAAGCCAATTATTCTTTATGGCTCTACAAAGCAGCCTGTTGTAAAAAGAGAAGGTTTTTTTCTCTGTTCTATTGAGAGTTTCATGGACGGCGAAACTTAGTACCCCATGCTCTCATCATATTCAGATTGAAAGCAAATTAATTTCTTTAAATATGTCAGAAACAAATTAATGGGACAAGGCATAGGTTTTTAGATGCTCTAAATATGAAAATCAAGTCAATGCATCATAGCTTTCCAGGGAAATCCTGAAAAAAAAATTTCAGAGAAATCATGAGATTGTTTCCAAAACCTTAAAACCCTCCAGGGAAATTAATTTCACCCTGGAGTGTGTCAGTATTTTACTGCCTGAGTCTTTTTTGTAAAATTCGTGGTCTTGAGGCCTTATTAGGAAAGGAAGTCTGTGAAATGCAAGTGTAAAGCCACTTCTTCATCTAATTCAGATACTGATGGTCAAAGTTCAAGCTACAGTTTTAATGGATTGATCCTCTGGTTTATCTTTGTTTATACATCTGAAAACACCTTGTTAACAAGAGACACTCCTCTAAAAATTTGCCTCTGATGCATTTCTGGGTTTGATGAATCTTAAATGAGATTTCATACTTTTGAGAAATCCATCTTGTGTGAGAAATGAAGAAAGAAATGAAGATAAAGATGCAGTAGCAGCAGAGTCTATGAGGCACCTTGTGACAGCTGAGTAAAAATGACATTTTCTGTTATCTCCTGTGACATCCTAAGCTCCCCAGCAAGCATGAGATAGTTCAGCAGAATTCCTGCTGTCAAAGAATTCCAATGCAGGAAATTCCAGATAGAACGAGCAAGAATTCCAAGTACACAGTAAACAGTTCACACCTCTTGTTTAGTGCCCAGCTGTGAACATCTGCAATAACTCCTACCCAAAGAGCTCTGTCCAGGCAAGGGAGGAGACAGCTCTGTGTATTCAGCTTCAGAGCACTTGGGACAGGCTCCTCACATTTCCCTTCTCAGGGAAAAGTTGAAAACCACAAGTTGTTCCAGCAAAGCTGGCCATGTGCACTGCAGAGAGTTCCCAGCTGGAATGAAAGTTTATTTTGTTGAAATATCAGCTGAGGTTTTACCTGTTGATCCTGGGCAAGTGCAAGTGGCTCTGGGCAGATCCTGGTGTGGGGCCTGGGGAGTGAGGAGAGTCTGGATTTTAGGGGCTGGGCTGTGAAACAAATTTCAACAGCAGGCAAGGAGCACAGGTCTAGATGGGGCTTCAGTAGGAAGTGTCACATTTTTGAGTGCCTTGAAAAAGATTTGGGAATCCAGAGTGTATCCCTGAGCAAATCCAGAGTGTATCCCTGAGCAAATCCAG